>NW_009943201.1:102793-114815 GCF_000696875.1 Nestor notabilis
GACTGGCTGCTGCGAATTCACTGCCTGGGGTAAGAGTCTTAACTTCCTGATTCGGTCTATCCCACTAGAAAACAGAGACTCGCCATTTAATTTCCTGTACTCTACATGGGGCTATGTTTTATTTTACTTTTTTAATTTGGGGGGCCTGATCCTGAAGGCATTCCCACAAATAGAATTGGGGTTATTTTGCCATCAGACCGGTAGGTTCACACCAGGAAGGAATTTGGCACATCTTATGTGTTAAGAAAAAAAAATCAACAAAATACATTCTAATCAAACCTTAGCCTTTAGGTATCCTGTCCTTTAAACTAAGCTGATGGACTGTTTGAGAAATGTTAGCTTTGACTTCAGAGACTGTGGCATGTGTTAGAAGTGAATCCTATTCTGACTTAATATTGTACATGTATTTTATCTGTAAAGCTACATGTGTCAGGACTCTGGTGCATTTACCCCTTCAAATCACACAGGGACATGATAAGAATATCTGCTTTTCAGCATCCTTAAAGTTAGCAACTCAGAAGGAAGCTGAGATACTATAAATGATTGTTAATCTGCTGTATTGCAGATGGAGTGTTTTAATTGTTCTCAAATTGGGGTAAATTAAGCCAGGTGAAATTCCATCATTTTGGGGCAATCTGCCTGACAGTTTATCAGTGGGGAAGGTCCTCAGCAGCAGCAGTGATTATATACTTCAAAGAACATGTGAGCAAAAGATATGTTTATGATGAATGTAAATATTCACAAGCATTTAGAAATAATGTTGGAGTGAAAAAACAGCCTCTTGAGATTGTAGCATTTTTAATCTGCTTCGTGATGCTTTGACTTAAAACAGTGGAGCATTTCAAGAGAATTCAGAAGGTCATTTTGTTTTGGATAAAAGACGTGGTCTTCTGACATGAATCATGAAACTGAGCACAGGGAAGCAGGAGGCAGCATGTAGGTCTCAGTGCTTGCCACAGCAGCAGCACCTGGGCGGGCATGAGTTCAAGTTCTCAGCGTGGCTTTAACCTGAGGGCTGGTGATTCTTGTTAAATTTTACGTGAAGGAATGTTGCCAATCGGTTTCTGTGTGTTGGATTGAACACCTGCAATTTCCCTCTTGGCTGAACAAGATGATATGCCTCTTACAGCGGAAGAAAGTAAGAGCTGGAAGACATGTAAACTTCGTTTGTGCTGATGTCCTAGTGTAACCAGCCTTCTAACCTCTTGAGGTTACCTTCCTTGCAGTAGGAAGGTAGGACAGGCTCATAGACTGGGCACATACATCTGATTCTGGGGATTCTAAGGCCAACAGTGGTCAGGTTTAGATGGTCAAGAAATTGTGCTTCACACCAGTGACTGCTGGCTGCTAGAATGGCTCAGCTAACACATTTGAATAGTGGCCTTCAGTCCATGAAGAGAGGGTAAGGCACTGGGCTTCAGTGATTTGAGGGGTGGATGAATGGGTGTGAGTAGGGAGCATGTGCTAGGGACTGCTTTCCCAAGAAACATAGGTATTGCTTAGCTAGGGATTTATCCTCTATACCTGGTTTGTTGTGATCAAATTTCTAGCAGGTGAATGAATAATTTTTCTGCTCTGGATCTCTGCCTTTTTACTAAGTTACTTTTATGATGGGAAGAATATTAAATGTTTAACAGTCATCTACCAAGTGAAGATGATAAGACCTAAAGACTTGGGCCTTGCACTTCCAGATGCATAGTCAGCCTAGAGTCTCCTTCAGTACCAAAGAGATGTGGGGATAAAATGGTGCTGGATCCAAACTCCTTCAGGGAAGTGCAAGATCTGCTCACCAGTATTGTTATAGTGACTTTAAAGATGTTGGCAAATACATCTGCTGTGCCACCAATAATGGTAAGTAAATAAAAGGGGGTTATCACAGTGACACCACCCTTTATTCCTGAAGTGAAACAAAATAAAATGCATTATTTTTATTTCTTGAGCAAACACTTGCTGCTACTTCTATTCTAGCTGCTATGTGTGGAAGGTAGGATTTGACTGATCTTTGATCTCTCACTATCATGTAGGGCAACTGTCTCCAAGTCCTTGAGACCGTGCACAGCAAAACCATGTATTATTCACTTGCTCAGTACTGCCACCTTCCAAAGGAGAGAAAAAAAATCTCATCTTCAAGTGGAGATGCACAGTGGAAAGAGCATATGTTCCTACAGACAAAAAAAGACTGTTAGTTTCAGGGACTTGTGTGCTAAATCATGGCTGTCTGATTTCTCCCTCCACCTTCTGTCTGCCTGTGGTTGGCTCACTTCACAGAGTGAGTATCTGGAGCCACACAGCAGTTACAACCTTAGAAGAAAGGGTGGAAAGGGGGGTGAAGCCTCCCTCCGTTTCTGGCAATAGACGACTTTACTGAAAGTCAATGCCATTGCCTTGCATTTATCACTGCCACTCTTGCTCTGCATATTTTTGGTATTCGCCATGCATTGTTAGCAGTGATTGTCATGTAATTAAATCACTGCTCATCACAAGAGCCTATTTTTATGCTGAGATAAGCATCAGAAGTCTGCTGCAGCGTCCCCCAGATCAATAAAGATGTTCCCTGTAGGATTACAAATAGTCTGAGGTTGTACAGGGCACTAGAATTAATTAGGAATGATTTCTCTTTTTCTTTCTTCTTTCAATACATTTTTAATTGTTTATCCATTTTCGATGGGCTTGTTTTTAACTCTGCCGTGATGGCCCAGATGTTACTGTTCAGACCTTTTGAGTATGATATGATATCAATTTGGGCAATACCATTTGCTCTAAGCAGTCACTATTACTATCATCTTTCCATAGTCATGGACTATTCTATTGCTTCAAAATAAGTTTCTGAATGAGATATTTGCATCTCAGGCTTTGCCCTTGAGATTACGGTTAAATAGGTTTATTAAGTGGTTGAACTAGGAGATCCAAATACAATGTGTAACCTTCAGGTGCTACCCTGAAGATTTTGGCATTTTGATCAGAAGACCAGAGAAACTTGAGCCATTTACTGAGGAAGCATTTACCCAAGGTCACAGAGCAAGTCTGCTGCAGAAAAAGGATTAGCACCCTGGATTGTCTTGGTTTAGACTTTCCTAGTCTCAGCTGTCCACTTTCCTTTGCCTCATCTTTACATTTTTTTCTACTTAAGCACCAAATTGGTTTTATCATCCTCCATGGGGCATTGATCCAACATCAGGATCTGCTGCTCCTCCCTGCCTGCTGACCTGTCCTATCCACAGGGAAGTCCAGGATTAGCAACAGCCTTGTGTTGGAGTCCTGCTGAGAGAAGTGTGTGCTGACCCTAGGAAAGCCTCCCAAGTCACATCGTTTGCTGTAGAGGTAAGAGCTGGTAAAAGTTGCAATGGGGTCATAAAAGACAGGATTTTTAAAAAGAGCTAAAATAGAAGCTAACCAGAAGAAAGTCAATTAAGGTGTTTTTTTGGGGAGTAGGGTAAACTAGAAGCACAGAGTTGAAATTATATAGGATTGACTGGGGACTGTGGACCATCTGTGCAGGACACTATGGTGAGACAGAAGTTTCTAGAATGTTTCTAAAAAGAGAGTAATGATCTCCATGAATGGATGAGGCATTCATGAGGTGAAGGTTTTAATTTTCACTGCTCTTTAGTCAAATGGCTGAGTGCCATGTCCTTCTGATCTACTATCATCAGAAATGAAAACTGCTTCTTCAGCTGTGCTGGGGAGGGAGTGTTTGCTCTCTCGAAGGCTCAGGGAAAAGGTAAATTCCTTTCAGGGAATAGAAGCGGTGTTAGGATTCCTGTAGGGGAAATAGAGCCGCCTCTCTACATGAAAAAGAAATCAACAGTTGAGTGTTTTGCACTTGCATTGCTATACTGAAGTGTTGTTCTTCTTGATCTGCACCTGAAGTGCACTGAAATCAAATGCCTGCTGAGTTCAAAGGCTTTGGATCAATCTGGTTACCGCTGTGAAAGGGATAAATAGTGGCCAAATTTGCTGCTGATTAACTAGGTGCACCTAATGCAGAGAGGATGGTGATGCCCTGGAAGAGCATTCGTTAGTGTAACATGCCTTGGAAATTATTCTTGTAACTGGGACATGGCCAATACCAAGTGAGGGAGCAGCAGCAAGCACTGCTCTAAGCAGATTGTGCATGCTCTGTGCATGCACCAGCTCGGAGGAGAGGCCTGTAGGTCGTGCTCTGTTCTCAGTCAGTCTGTCCATCTTCTTGCTTCATGATGGTGAGTAACTGGCCAGCCCTACCGACATAGTGCCAGGGTATTCTCATTTTCTGAAGAGCAGAAAAATCTTTGCCTTGATTCAGTAACAAAGAATTGGGCAGCAGCTGTTTCAAAAAGCATAAGGATCCTTGAGAGCTCCAAGCTGGTGTAAAGATGGTACTTCAGGTGTAACTTCACCCAAAGCCAGTGTAGGACAGCCCATACCCAGATCTGCTACAGCCAAGATGAAATACTTTAATTTGGACCCATCAAGATCCAAGGCCACATGAACTTACTGCCTGCTTTCTCTTTGCATTGCAAACCAGCAGAACATAATGTCTCTGTAGGTGGTGGGTTTTGGGGGGCACAAACCTCTTCCCTCATGGTCAGCTGGGAGGGAGCTCCTGCACAGCTCATGTTCTGCAGGAATGGCGTGTTTTCCTCCTCCAACTTCAATATTGTGCATTATTAGTAGAAAGGACGGCATCTTTCCTGCTTGTACCAGCAGAGCCTTGGTGATTTCAGTGCTTGGTCCTTGCCTACCCCTGTACAACAGAAAGTTCAAGCTTGCTGCTTTTCCAGTTGTCAATCCCCTCCTTCCTGGGAAGGGGCTCTGTAGGATTTAATTCATGCCTTGAAGTTCTGCTGAGCTGATGCTCACTGGAGGCAGCACCCAGGGGTGCAAGGTACAATCGTTCTGAGAAAGCGAGAAGTCTGAGGACATGAGTGGGGTTTCTGCAACTTTTCTATTGCACTTTTCTATTGCATATGCTTAGCATTAGGCTTCTTTACAGGGAATTTCTTTTCAAATAGTTATTTTCTGATTTCTCATGTGTTCAGACTTTTCCATCATCACAGTGTGACTTGGATGAAGGTAATTCAGAACAGGAGACTCCTATAAAACATACGCTTGCCCCAGAAAATTTTACAAGAAATAATTCTTCCCACTGCCAGGTCTTAAGGTCAGTTTGCTTGCCATCAGCCTTCCCATTTTTCTAGTGCTATTATTATTATTAGAGTTCAAGTGCATATGAGATAAATTTAACCTTGTTACACATTTGGGTTGACTGCAGGTTTTGGGGAATGGTTGGCATTCATGCTACGTCAAAATACATGATGTTGTGGAAGACTGGACTGCTTAACCAAAGTGGGCAGTTGCCTTACATTCAGTGAGCAGCATCCCAGTCCGGCTGAACTCAATGCAACTCTGCCACTGTTGCGAAATTGGCCCCAGACAGCATTGCTGGGTAGTCACATCTGGGGCAGTTGTTGCCTCATGGATAATTTGCAAATTGCCCATGAACCATGTGTACAAATGTGTCTGGTATGGTGCTAATTTACTGGCCATGTCTGGCTACACAGATCCAACACTCAGCTTCAGCCGTGCCCAGCAGCCGGTTTGGAGGTTTGATTTCTATGCAGCGTGTCAGGGATATCTGACGGATGAGCTCAGCCTGCCTTTCATGTGTGTTTAGAGGTCTCCAGCCAGGCCAAGGTTTGCCAGATGACCACGGTGAGGAAAGCATCAGAAACATTTCCGTAAAAATAACCCCTCCATACCCCCAAACATTTATCTAGTTCATGCATGGGTGTTATAAAACCCTTGTTCATGGCTACAGGACGTGGCTGGACATTATCTGCCCGGTGTTCCGGCTGGGTTTATTTTGGGGTGGTCAGAAAGGAAATCCCGGTGTAGAGCTGGGTGGAACATTTTTTGTTGAACTGATGTGAAAAAGAAAAATACCTGGCCATTTGGAGAGGTTTGAACTCTTAGCATAAGGCTATGGGAGATGGATGAATGGTCAGAGGGGAGGTGACAGGGGGTTCAAAGGTCCTACGGCATAACTCATCACTGAGAAGTCCCTATCTCACAGTGAAAGTATAAGAACTGGCTGGCAGCAGCATGACCCCTAGCAGTCAATTCATCAGAAGGATTTCCCGTCTGAATATGCAGATGTGTGCACAATTATTTTACCTATCTTCACAAACACAGTCCATGTCCCTACATACTTAAATAAATCTTGGCTCTGTCCCTTTCAAAAGGCTTTTCAGGTTCAGCCTGGTTGCCTGCATCCTGCATAGTTTTGTTCATCAGAGTCCTTGCAAACAGCCCATCTCCTCTTCCCTTTCCGCTTCCCCTTCCTCCTCCTCCCATCCCACCGCAATCACTGCTGCCCAGACCCATCCTTCACTTGCACAAAACTGATTTCTGTTTATGGAGCAGCTGGCAGCAGCAACTCTTGAGCACTGAGCGATGACTAAGAAACAAGCCCACTTTTCCCTTAGCTGTCAGGATCTTTTAGAAATAACACCCTCCTCTGAGGAAGTCAGAATAGCAACAGGAAAATAAGTAAAACCTATTATAAAACAGTTGTCCAAGAACTTAGGCATGGCGCAGGGTAGAGATCAATATGCTGTGAAGGTTAAATCTATTTTCACACTGTGTTCTATTTCACAGTTTAATGGTGTTTTAATGTGTCTGTCACTGAGCCCCCTTCATGTTATGCAGGTAGAGCCTTTACAAAGGAGAAATAACGTTGGTTTTACAAGCTTCACAGTAACATCTTATTTACCAGCTGAGATCTGATGCTTTCCTCTCTGGAGATATGCCAGGGTTTGACTATTTTACTTTATTTTATTTTTCAGAAGACATTATGTGGTGTTGCATTTACAATAATTTTTAGATGGCTTTTGGGGAATGCCTGTAGGGATGAGAGCAGCAGGAGCATGTGTGTGCCTGTGTAGAAGGGACAGAAATATCTACTGCTGTTTGTACAAGCTGAATACATGGAGGATACACAGAATTCCCAAGCTTGATTTTGCATCCAGTCCTAAATGGTATATTTGAATGCTTTAGCTTGAGCTCAGCTGATGCTAGGATGTTGCACTGGGCTTGGTGAGACCATGGAGAACAAAGGCAGTGGACAAAGAGTGACCACAGCCCAAAGAAGAGATGCTGAGAAAGGGGTGGGGTAGAGGGAGAGCTGATTTCAGCCTGAGCCAGTGGAAAGGGTGAGAGGAGAGGGAGGGAGAGCAGGAGAGGGAGCAAAAGTGAAGAAAGAAATGTGGTATGAAATTCAGGCTATGTGCTGTGCTAAAACACATACACAGGCCTCTCGGTGTATGGGATAAAGCAATTTGTATCTCCACAGCTTCAAAAATGAAGGAAAAACCTTCTTCTGCTTTGATTATCTCCCTCGAGGTTCAGCTAGGGAAGGGAGAGGCTGGGATACCATGCAGTTCAAGGGTACTACTGCTGGTTCAGGGCTTCAGATACGTAACGGGGTGTGCAAATGCCACACGTTGGTGCTGGGCTGCTTGGTGAGGATGCCTTGACCAACCTCCCACTGCCTCTGCCTAAGCCAGCACCTCTACACAGCCACTGGCTATTCACATCTCCTGCAATGAGTGGGGCTGTGCACAGTGTGTTTTCTCACACTGACAAGGCTGGACAAGCCACAATCAAGTAGCTCCTCTGGTTTTGCCACAGGTGAGCCTGGGTGCCTGTATTATCAGAGGGATTTGCTCCATACATCCTTGGGTTGTAATTCACATGTGGAGTTAGGGGAGGACAACGTTCTTCGCCAGTGGCTTCCTTTGTGTGATGTCTCCCTCCCATCTTTGCCCTCAGCAGCTCCCTTGCATAGCTGGGAGACCGCTCCCCTTTGCAGCTGCGTTGCCTTCCCACCGCTCTCATCTTTTGCCCCCTCAGTTGCTCTTTATCCTCCTCTTCCTTTGTCTCGTGGCCAAATGACTTAACTCTGAACAACCTCCTCCTCAGGATAGGCTGTAGGAAGGGAATGCATCAGAGAACAAGATATAATGTTAAGTCTTGGGAGTAATTTGTTAAAACCCTCAAGCTTCCCGTCTATTCCTTGCCTTGCCAGAGTAATATGCCTTTGCTCTGTCAGGGTCTGCTGAGGGCTGGTACTTGCCAGAGTGTGAGTTTTTAGACTTGCAGAGTGTTAACTTGGCTTAACCTGGGTATACCACTGTAGCAGAAGCGTCTGTAATGTGTGTTTTGGCTTTGGTGTGCTGCGTGCTCTGAGTTCATCTCTTCTCCCCTTCCGTTTTCCATTGTTGGAACAACAATCTTCTGCTGGATGCAGAATGCAACCAGCCCTGTATTGTGGGGCCAAAACAAACTCTCTGCTAGTGTGTTTTCCATCCACCACAAAGGTAAAATACCAGTGTTGAGAGCAGCTGACCCCCTGGTAGGAACCTGTTGTCTGGAAGTCCAATGACTGACTTCATGGGGCAGAACTTTTTCTTAAGCAATACTGATGAGAAATGAATTTGTGTCCTTTGGAGCTGAGGAATCAAACGGTTTGGACCCATAAGTGCCGATGATGTACAGAGGGCTGCAACAGTTCCCTCCCCAGCCACCACTACCAGCAGAATGCAGTCTGATGCATTAAAATACCACCACTGTTCTGGACTGTAAACCACAGTGTTGCAGCCCTTGCTTTAACTGTACTTTCCAAATATATGGAAACCTTTGAGATGGTCAGAGCTGTGGACAGAAAACCTTAGGGAGCCAGAGTTCCAAGGAGTTGCCAAAAATAGAATCAGCCCATTTTTCTGTCCTAATTTTGCAAGTCCAAGATAGACAAGGAAGTCTGTCACCTCATGCTCCTCACTTAAAATCCATAACATATTCATACCTGGCCTTGTGTGAAATAGTTAGAGAATTATTTGCTGCTCTGTAGCAGAGCTTAGAACCTGAATCTTGTGTCTTTGGGGTTTGCTTTGGTTTATTTTTTTTCAGTTGCCTTTACTTTTTAAGAGCTATTTCTCCTGCTTCAAAGCTAGACCAAGTCCATGAATATTTGAATTACAAGCTTGGACATATACTTTGATGAACACGCACTCAAGTGAAGCCACCTTTCTGAAAACAGAACTGGATACCTCTTACAGTCCTAACATTTAAGAACCAAATTTATGCAAGTTTGCCACCTTAATCATAGAGTTTTAGATTAAACTGGAAATTTGAGAACGCTGCCTGATCAAATGGCTTTGAAGTTTAATGCCAGTTTTTAAAAGTAAAACTTTAATGCCTTTAGCAATCCGTGGCCAGATACCTTAGGCATTGGGGTTTTGGAAAAGTGACAAAAGCACCACTTAAGTAGAAATGTTTCCTCGTTATAAGCTCACTTTCTTTCCTGCTTTATAGAGGAGGCTTGGGGGGAAAAATGTTTGTTTGTTTGTTTTTTGTCTTCCTCAAAAGAAACATTTACTGAGGTTATCAATGCAATAATATAGCTTGCTTAAAAGCTTCAGATTCACTGTGAGTTTCCTCTTGAAATGTTAAAACACTGAAATCACCGATTAGAAGAAAAGGTTAGAGACAGGAAGACATCCAAAATGATGTGACTTTTAAAGAAATGGTTAACACGTAGGGATACGATAGTTTCTTATTCATAGAAGCTAATGCATTGTTTCCTAGTGCAAAAGAACTAATGTTTCTGGCAGCCAAGAGATGGAAGAGTTTTGCATCTCTTGCAGTGAGAAATCCAGCATTCCCTTGGGATTACAGAGTTCTTCCACAGCTGGGTGTTGTCTGCCTTCCTTACTTGTACACTTGAGCACTTGATGGGACTCATCTGCAAGGTCACACTGGGAGCAGAGGATGGTGGCTGAGTTAGACTTCAGAAACCTGAACAGCTTCTTGAAAAGAAATAGGCCTGGATACTCACAGGAGGATTACTGAGCATCAACCAGGGCAGAGGTTGTGTTACTGTCTAGAGAGAATGATGCAGGTTTGCTGGCATGGTCCATGGAAATGAATAGTTCTTTGAATATAATTGAGATGTTTCTTCTACATATTTTGTTCATAATTGTTCATATTGTTCAAAACTTTTCCAAATGAGTATTTTAAGATGCTGAATGATGTCACATGGAGACCTTGTTCTAGTGGATTGTTGCTAGCAACCTGAGAGGAGGTCATGGTCCTGGCCTCTGAGGTAATGGAGTTCTTCAGAAGTTCATAGCCAGTTCCACTGCATTTCATATAATTTCCAGTAGACTCTTACCTGTGGAGAATTTCAGCTTATTGGTCATATTTTTGAAACCGTGTTTCTGATGCTGATGTTCACTTATGGCTGCTTGTATTTTCCAAGTATCTTAAATTTCCTTACTTCACATGAAATTCTTTCCCTGTAAAATTGACCCTATGAAACACTAAAGAAGCATCAGCACTACTGAAACAATTCAGGTGAATTCGTATACCTGAAAAACATTGTTTAAAACCCTTTCCTAAGTCTAATACTTCATGAATTTAACAGAGAATAAACATTATCAAGAAATCTCACTACTCAATAAGTAGTTTCTCTTAAGAAGCTCTTAGTAATGCAGGAGCATTACTAGGTAATACAGGTACATGATGCTAGAAGTTACCTCTATGTCTTTATAGTTCCGGGGCTCAACTTTATATCACATAGTTTGTCAGTAATGCTTCTTGGTTTTTTCTCTTTTAGTCCAAGATTTGTAGATGTCCAGTCAGTAACGTATAAGGAACAAATCTGTTCATAACCTGATAGTAAGTACTGTGATACAAATACAAATTTATACATTGCTCTGAAATGCCAAGATCTTTTTGCCATTTTCAAAATGGAAAGTGGCAAACTTAGTTAAAGCTTCTGAGCTCTTTTCATGTGTTTTCTTTAAATCTCCAGCTATGTTTCATTACAGGACTTCGGAAAATATTTTGTAACAGTGCAATAGTTCTGAAAATAAGTCAACATAAGATATCATTAAAAAAAAAATAAATCTCAACAATTATTCTTCCCACCCAAACCTTTTCTTAAAGGCAGTATTAGACATTTTTAATGGCATTTTACTCCCACTCTTGCCAGAGAGTTTTATCATTGACTTGAAGGGAAACAATGATTAACTGCTTAAAATTTACATTAGCAGAGAGTAGTTCAGTGAATCTTGGACTGAAATGTAATTGTTATAAATAAGCGCAGTTCCATTTAACCAGAGCTGAGCAGCTCCAAATTCACCAGAACACAGGTTCTCATCCTCTGCTTGCCTGCTTGCCACATTCCTACCCCCCAAAATCTCTGCTCAGGTGCCATCATGATGCAATGAAAAAGAAATCCACTGATTATAAAGCAATTGCTTCACTCTGCTGCGGGCAATGCACAGGCTGAAACGTGATAGTCATGGCCCTGGCACAACGCCGACGGGAAGCCAGGAGCTGTCAGAAAGGTCAGCATTTCAATAACGTGTCTGTGCATTTCTAGTGCTCATTGCATTCCCTTGTCCTGGTCTGTTCTTTCCTTTCCATACCCTCTGGAGAAAACGTACCCGCTCAACAGACCTTCCTGCACAACCAAATGTAATAAGTAAATAAATGAGGAAAGTTTTAATGTCAGAAATCACCTTCAAAACCCTATGGAAGGAGATATATTTTGGAGCATGAAGACCACTCTGGACTGTTGAGCTTTCTTAAGCATCTTTCCTTCCTGCTACGAAAGGTTTGTACCTTTCCTTTCTCTGAAATTATTTGCTAATGCCCTTCTCGTCCTTTTTGTACCTGCCAGGTCTTTCACAGATGCTACTTAAAATGAAGCATTTACAAGGTGTGGTTGATCAGGTTTAGGTCTGAAATTTAGTCCACTGCATTTAAAAAACTTGAGAGTTGTTCACTGATTTGTGCCTGCAAAATTTTATCAACTCAGCTGCAAATTAGATAAACTCAGGACTCCAGTTCTCATCTGACTTTGAGCCTTACCTGAAAGCATCAGATCATTATGTAAACTTGTGCTGTGGGAGCTCACTGTAGTCTGTTATATCTGTCTGAGGAGCTGGATATGTAGCAGTGTTAACCCCTGCTG
>NW_009943201.1:114846-118501 GCF_000696875.1 Nestor notabilis
CCAACTTGCCTGTGGTCATGCAAGAGGGCTGTGACATGTCTAGACATCGCGTTGTGGCCTCCTGATGGTCAGTCCCGTGCTGCAACCGTGATACCATTATTTTGAGCAGATTGCTGACCTTTTCTCCACTTATGGACTCCTAAAACACGACTAGTGGAAATGAGGATTCCTGTATATATGTGGACCTGTGAGAATGAGCTTGATCTTCATAATAACCTTTGCAGACTATTTGGATGTGCATCCATAGCTCCCTCCAGCTTGAAACGTTCAGTAGTTTACTTGAAACCAGTTGCATTATTTTTGTCTTTAAGGACATGGTTAACTTGCTTCAGTGAATACAACAAAGTCACAACAATTAATAAACACTTAACAAAAGCAAAAATATCCCCTAAATCTGCATCCATAGCCTGTCATTCCAAACAACCTTTTCTTTTAGACAAACCATTTCTGCAGCTTCTTTGTTTGGGCTCTTTTCCCAGGTTCAGTCTGCAGATTAAGACAGGACTCCACCGTGATGTGGTTCCACCTTGCAGTTCTGCCACATGATGCGTGGGAGCGCAATAGCAAACAGCTTCTGCCTTGAAGTATATGGACCTCACTTTGGCTGGAGCAGTTTTATTCTGCAGGTGAGTGCCCTGTATCATGAAGTACGTATTGTGGAGTGAAACATCTTCTAATTCATCCCTTTTGTCCAGTTTTGCTTCATTCAGAACTTAATGATGATTGCAAAGCAGCAGCTGGGGAAACAGACCCATCTCTTGAGTAATACAAGGTGGATTTTAAGCATTGCAAAAGTCAAAAGAAGCTACGGGCCAATCTCAGAGAACTCCCCTGCAAAACTTCAAATGGCCATTAGGAATTAAAATGGTCATTAGGAATTAAAATGGTCATTAGGAATTAAAATGGTCATTTCTTCCAACAACTTGCAGCCCTGCTTGTGTATAGTAATGCTTACACATATCATCATGCTCAGAGGGAAAAGCTCACTCATAAGGAGGAGTGTTAGTAAACCAAGTAATCCAAGGGGTATGGAGAAAAAGAATATCTTTTATTTGATAAACTAATCTCAGCTGTGGGTAGGGAGACAAGCTTTCAGGTATTCAAGCCTGTTGTTAGCTCTGAGACACTGGTTTTCTGGTTGCAGCTCTCCAATTCAGCATTGATCATGTCTGATCCTACCTCAGGGGACAAAACCACTACCAGAAGCATCATGTCTCTCTTAGTGGACCTTTCTACTGGAAACACAGTTCTTTTCTTCCATTAAATTCTTTAAGAATGAGGAATTACTCACAGCTGCTGGATTTATGAACTGGACACAGCAACTGCATGCACTGTATAGCCTAAAAATGAAACTAACTTTGACTTTCAGTTTGTTTCTTAGCAAACTGGCCATGTGTATTCCCAGCAGGATTGCTGGAGAGAAAGTGTCCACTGTATTCTGGCCCAGTGTAATCTGCATTTCTAATTAAGGCTGTTTGCAAGTCCACTTATCTGACATGTGCAAAGAGCAAATAATAAAGCAATGAGAAAAGAGCAATCTGCAATGAAACCTTTGTTTTAAAACTCCTTCTTTCATCTCTCTCTCATATAAATGCCGAGTGCACATAGCACAAAGGATGCCTTGACAATGGTACTCGCTGCTGCAGAGGGTTGTGGCACTTTTGGTTGTTCTGATCTGCTTTCCATCTCCATCCCTAGGGAGTTACGCATTTGGATACTGAGTGTTTGATCAGAAATGGCTCTATGTGCTTCTAGATCCTATTGATTTGGGGTCGTTTAGCACCTTGTAGGGCTCTGCTGCTGCAACCTGGCTTTCATTCAGCTTAATGATCTTTTTCCTCCATAGTTGGCTCAGGGGCTGAGCTGAAGTACAACCATGCTCAAAACAAGAGCTTCCTAAATTTCTCACTTGTGAGGTTTCCAGTCTTTGGTATCTCTTATCTATTTTGGAAGGAAAAATGGATTTTGAAATTTCTAAACCATCTTGTACTTCCAACCTTTCTTCTGATCACTTGACACATTCTGCAAACACCTTCTGCTTTCACCCACTTTTTCACCACTGAACTTCTTTCACCCACTTTTTCACCTCTCTTGCTTGGTACCTTGTCAGTTGTCTCTGGCTCTGGTGTTCACTGACAAAGTACCACACTCTTTGTGAAGCCCCAGGCTTAGTGATAGTCATCCAGCCTGCCCCATTGATTGGACTGGTTACCTCTGATTTGGGAACTGCTCAGAATATGAGAGAAAAGGGGGTGGAAACCACATCTCCAAAGGTATGAATTAACAAGGGAAAAGCTAAACCAACCTCCCTGGGTTGTGGGTTGCTGATAATTCCTCAGAGAGTTTATCAAAAGAAGCTGCTCTGGGACAAATTTTAATTTAATTGGAAAATAGTCTCCAGCAGCATTTTGATCTTCTCAATTTTTAATACAGGAAAATATTTTAATGGGTTTAAATACCACATTTCATCAAGTTGCCTTGGAAAACTGAGGTTATCTTGATTTTTTCCTAAAAAAAATATAAACTGGAGGTTTATTTTATTGTTTCTTTTCAGATTTATATTCCTGATGCTGAGAGAATACAAGGTGCATTAGCAGAGGAGTACTCTGAGAAACCACACCCTCCCTGTGCATCCAGCTGTTGGATTTAGAGAAGGGTTCAGTTTGGGGTTTGGTTTAGCTCTTGAGACTTCTGCTGTTGCTGTCAATAAAGGCACAACTTGCAACGTTAGGTCATGGTTTCACTCCAGAGAGCTTTTCTCCCATGACAATTCTTACTAAAACCCCACTGCTCACTCCTTCTCAAGGACATAATCTAACATGGCCTTTCTCCAGTGTTCAGATCGCAACAGGTTGGTCCTAAATCATGGATTGCTTTAAAAAAGCAAAAGAATTTAAAGCTCTGTGGGGCTTTTTTTAGGCTCCCTCTAAAAAAAAATGAACCTGTAGCAGTCCCTTCGTTCTATTTTTCATGATTTCTCCACTGTTCTCATACTAAGATGTTCGTACTGTTTTTGCTTTTAGAAGCCAGTGCTAAGTAAAAAAATATCGTAAGTCTTGTGATATGTAAGCACAAGACTTGGCAATACTTCATTTTCCCTTCAAATTTAGCGTCTTCTTTTCATACACAGGTTTTCTCAGATTTCTTTTGCTTGAGGAAGCAGCCTGGAGCTTTGATTTTCCTGGGTATAATATAATAAAAAAGAAGAAAGGAATAGTTGGCCATTGCTCCAATTGGGAAATCTATTTTTTCTCTCAGCCCATCAGTGAGTCAATGCTGGAAGGATGGAGGAGCTTGCTCTTTTGACCAGGTGGAGGAAAACTGGAACTGGGATGTGTAACCTAAGAGCTCTTTTCCGTGAAGAGACAGGAAACATTAACTGGAGGGAAGTGTTCAGAAAAGAGGTAAATAATCTGTGAAGTGGTTAATCTTTGTCCTGTTTGGGCTGTTTTGTCTATTTGTCATTCTATTGCTCTGCCCATCCTTTTTTTGTCGGATCCAGGGTGTACCATGCACATCGCCCTTTATACCTTTCACAGTTGCCACTGTCTCTGGCCTCTTGCACTACGATTTCCAGAACCTCTTGGTGAATGGGGAGAGAGACAGATCCATTTCAGTAATTTCTCACTTTCTACTTCTTTCCATGGGTTAAAAT
>NW_009943201.1:118532-226298 GCF_000696875.1 Nestor notabilis
AGGATCTTGTGCCTGGTATGATTCATAGCCTGGAAGACAAGAATACAGCTGGGTGCTGCAGTATGCAACAGGTATGAGAAGGAAGGGAGACACTTTATGCTGCTGTTGTCACCAAAAATAGATCTGTAAGACTGATAACAGAAACCCTGTAAACTAGATACAAATAAGAAAGAGCAGAGGTGAACCCTACTCTTTCACTAGCTGCATAGGAATAAGTGTTAGGGACATACATGTGCTTCATGGATAATCCCAGCCTGTGATATCCAGCTTTTATTTTTGATATAATCTTAAAATAACAACATGTAAAATGGGAATTTCCTGCTTCTCCCAGCCATTGCAGAGGCCCAAACCGAGACATCCCACCTGTGACCCTAGGGCTAGGAAGATCAGACCTGAATGAGTGTCACCTACTGTGTGAGGACAGTGACAACCCACCTCCCTCGCCCATCGTAGGCTGTGAAAATGAATGCACGGGGGTAAAGTGCTTTGAGATCCTCAGATTGGGAAAGGTCAGGAGAGCGTCGCCGTCTCTTTCAGGAGCTCCAACACCAAGGGGAAAAATAAATCACACAAAGCTTAAATAGGAAACCGCAGCTGCTGTCAGATTGAATCTGTTACAAGTGCATTCCACTGCCTCGCTGAACAGTGTTTTATTTCACACCTCAAAATGTGAGGCCCCGTGCCATGGACTTGCTTCTTTTTCCCTATTCCCCCTAGATGACTTAACAAGCTGAAAGTGCAGCTGGAAATTAATGCTTCCTGTCTTTTTAAATAATGTGACATTGAAATCCTGGTATTTAATGCATTGGCATTTAACATGCCACAATATTTCAGTTACTTTGCACTGGTTGGGGTGCAGAAGTGTTATTACAGCTGTTCTGAAATTCTGACAAAGAGGTGCATTTCTCTGCTGGGCTTTTTTTTCCTCTTTTTTTTTTTTCCCCCTCCACTATGTCCCACCATAATTGCTTTTTGCTGCATCTCTGAACCGTAACCATGGCGATTCGCCACATTCATCAGAGGACCCTCTTGTTGTTTTGCTTGTGTGAATGTAAGAAGGGGGAAAAATAAAATAAAATAGAAAAAAGAAAGAGGGGGTATAAAATATCCGCAGAACTTTTATAAAAAGCAGGATTTTCTTTTTTTTTATTTATTTTCTTTTTTTTTTTTTCTTTTTCCAAGGACAAAAGCTGTACTGGAGAAGTGGCCTGGTCAAAACACCAAGGACTTGTTCATAGCCTAAAAAATAGAGAAGTCTAGTTTTGGAGGTGTTGCTTTTTGTGGAAAGCGGACTTGGATAACTGGAGCTTTCAAGCCTTTTCCCTCTGAAAGGAGGAATTATCTGCAGAAGGGGCAGGAAAGGTTGACCCTTTTCCATTTCTGTCTGATGACAAGTTGGTCCTTGTTTGGAGAATAAGTTAATGCAGAACATCATGACCATATTAAAGTCATGCCTTTTCTGACTGGGGAAGGAGAAACTGCCTGGCTTTGGACAAACATTTGAAGCTGCCCCTGTCTGGGTTTTCTGGAAACATGGTCTGCTACTCATTGCATAGTTGGAGAAATGTTGAAACTGTTGGTTGTGGTGGGGCAGGCAAGAGATGAAGTGGAAAGGGAATGTTCTTGCTCCAAGATGATTGTCAATATCTGCCACCTCAATATGCTTTCAGTGCTTCAAAAAGCTTTGAAAATCAGCCTCGAGACTGCCATGTTGAGGGACTTGGGCAGTTCATCTTTGCTCAGAGCCTGCTATGTCCTGGCGTTGCTTAGAAGGGATGGGAAAGCTGCCTGATGTCCGAAGTACCCTTTGTTCGGCTTTGCCCACCTGGTGTAGCAATTCCAATTCACCAGTCACTGTTGGTGGATTTTCCAGGACACAAAGAAAAGCCAGCAATGGCTGTTAGACGGTCTGCCTGGCATCTCCTAGTGTGGAGCACAGACATGGTATGATTTCCACTATCCAGTCTGTCAGCTGAGATGTCTGCGGACGAGTTTTGGTGCCCTGTAAAACCTGGCTGCTCTTTCCTGAGGAACCTTAAGAGTCACCCACATGTATTTATGTAGTGTGATTTAGCTGTAGAAGAGAATTGTCCCCCTGTAGAGGTAATACAGCTTATTTCCATGGAGTAGAAACAAGTACCTGATATTATTTTACTACCCTTCAACATGACAGCCAGGAGCAGAGTGATGAAACAACTGTGCTCTGGATCCTGTAGCAGCACTCACCAGGTGATCTGGAGAGATTTCCCCAATGTCCTTGTTGTGGCAATCATGTGCAGCAGTACCCAGTTGTCTTGTAAAGCAGTAGCTCTTGATATGAAGCCTCACCTGAACGAATAATTATGTGTCCCAAGGCTGTAAGGTGTTACAATCAGAGACTAGGCTTTGTTTTGGCTTTTTGGCACAGGGGCTTTGGTGTCTGGGACTTCAGTGCAACAACAGGCTGATGAAATTCACCCTGAAGTCCATCTTGACACTCCTTCACTGAGAGTACTCTTGTGTTCCCGCTCTGCACTGGCTGGTAGCACTCATCAGCAATGACTGGGGAGCTCTGGCAACTAGGGGGGTGCTTGTGCTCTTCCTCATTCGCTCTTCCTCAGCCTCTGCCCTCTCTGCCTTCCTCACTAGTGGTTCTGGTGAATCAA
The DNA here is from genome assembly GCF_000696875.1 of Nestor notabilis. Classification (NCBI taxonomy): domain Eukaryota; kingdom Metazoa; phylum Chordata; class Aves; order Psittaciformes; family Psittacidae; genus Nestor; species Nestor notabilis. Next base: position 121,178 of record NW_009943201.1, read on the forward strand.
AGCCTCTGCCAACAGTCCAGTTCACAGGTTGGGTTCTCAGCTCCCACCCTGTGTCAGTGGTTTCAGCCAGCCCATACATGGTGCTGGCCGAGGCAGGGGCATGCATCTCCTCCTGCCATCAGCACAGAAACCCTAAAGGAGGAAGGTTCCTCAGGCAAAGCTGCTTATTGATGTGCCTCCACATGGGCATTTGCTGGCGAGGCAGAGCCACCAGAGCATTGCTCAGTGACCTGAGAGGTATTTGGTTGGAAAATGTCTGGTTCTGTTCTCGTCTGGGAGTCATTTGATCCGTCCCCAAAGATGCAGCGCAGCAAATGCCCTGGGGCCCTCCCATGGGTGACAATGGATATACTGGGGTCTGTAGAGCAAACTGGGTTGTCTACAAGTCAAAAAGTCTTAGAGACCCATTTCTAGGTGGGATTGTCAATATAGAACAACACAGCAAAAAACCACTCCAGGCTAAATGTTACCAGTGATTATTTTTAACTTTATTTTTACTCTTTCTGATGTGTTCTTCAATCTGTCTTGTTGATGTTTGTTTTTCCATTTGTGATAAGGGTCATATGTCATGCCTCCCTTACATCAGGTGCTATACAACCATGTACTGTCCTTCCCCGAAACAGTTGACAGAGCCCTTCTCTGTGGATGAGTTCTCACTGGTGATGTGGTCACTGAGTTGTTCATGTCCTTTAACAGGAGTTTCTGTAGAGGGTGTAGGACTCTTTATTTCTATTCCCCATAGCATTGACGAGGTAGAAACCTCCTCACTGGAAATAAAACAGGACATAAAAAGCCCAATAAGGTTTCAAAACATTTTCCATAATCAAAATTCTCAATCAAAATAACACCACCTCAAAATTCAGTGATTTGGATATTTAGCATAGTGAAGCTTGTTTTTCCTTGGGTTGTTTTCTTGCTTTCTTCTCTGTTTTCCCACTTAAGAAAAATGTACTTCCTCCACATTCCCTAAATGGTAATCTCAAAATATTTTTTTCAGATATTTAATAACCATAATGTACAACTTCCAAATTACTCCAAATTGTCTGCTGAATTCAGAAGTGTCTGGCTATGGAAGAATGTTGTGTATGCTGTTTGCAGTGTGCAGTCAGATGAGAAAGGTAGAGCCTGTTTTATGAGTAGGACCCGCACTCGAGCCTATTCCAGCTGTGTTTGATGAGGGATTCACTGAGTGTGCTTGCAGATGTAGAAAACTATTAGTGAAAATTTTGTATAAAGCTAAAGCTACTCAGATGGATGAAATGATGTAAATTAAGTGGTGACTAATCAAAAGTGAAACAGCATCTTTTCAATGGAGATTGGTCTTAACCTTTTATGTAAGGAAAATAGCACAATGCAGGAACTATGTAAGGACCATGTGAGGTGCAGCCTGTGAGGCTGCAGGAGCTCTGGGAATGCAGCACCTCATCTCAAGGCAACAGGGACACACTATCACCTGGTCTCCGGAGCTAGTTGTCAAACACCGCATGCTACAACCCTGAGGTGCCAATTCAAACTTAGCTTTTTTCCCACCTAGATTTGAACAATGCCCAGAGTTTTCAGTCTCTTGTGGAGGAAAAAACAATGAACAGGTTCTCCAGGGATGCGTCTTGGTGGAGCTAGAAAGGTACAATTTCCATATGGCTAATCTCTGAGTGAATGGATCTAGTACAAGGTAGGTTCTGAGCCACTAGCATGGTTTGTTTTTCCTTTAGCTCTCTGTTTTGATTGTAATGGCTGAACACAAAACAGGGCTCAACGGGGCCATTTGATGGAGCTGCCATAGGCGGAAGAAGCTGCTTGAGGTTTCCTTGGAGCAACATTGCAGCGGTCTGTGTGATGAGCACCAGAAACTGTAATTTGCCAGGTAGAGCAAATGGAACTGAGAGCTGAAAATTAAATATTTTTAATTAAAATCCACATCTGCGAGCTGCTTGCTGGGAGACAGGGTTTGGCTGCTAAATTATGCTGACACACTGGGATCACCAGTGTCAGAGACGGTAATCCCAGAGAGGCAGCCAGCAGATCTGGTTAATATTTAAAAAGCCACTGGCGCCTGATGGAAACTGTTTTGTGAAATAGTCTATCCAGGCTGATTGTTTCTGCTTGTGATTAGTGTCTTACGTAGGTAGCTTAGCTGTCACTTCTGCCTCTGGGGCAAGCGTGGCCTTGATGCAGGTTCCAAAATGTCTTTGAGCCCTTTCGCTGGCCATTGAATTTGATGCTATGCCAACAATGTACCATAAACTCAAATTAGGCTACCTCCAGACTTCTAGATTGCTCTGAATGCTTTTTCAATGGAGCACCTCTTGACCACTGTCTTCTCTCTCAAATGTTTTTAGGTTGAGGTGAGATGGCTAACGTCCTGCTAGGGTTACCGAGCTGGGGGTATGTCCTGCATACCACATGCATCCCACTCCACTGCTGGCTCATGCCCCTCCAGTTCCACAGCTGATCCAGTGGCCACCTTGCAGCCACAAGCATCGCCCCGAATGGGGGGTTTGTGTCTCTTTGTGGTCTGAAGAGACACTGTGGGGCTGGAAACTCATGCCAGGAGACATTTCATTTACCCATGTTTCTTTTTTCTGTTAATAGAATAACTCTGAATCAGTCTCACACAATCCTTCTTAATGCAGCTACAGAGGCAGGGAAGAGCTGAGGTGGAGTTAATTACATTTCTCTGCACCACTCTGTGTACATTATAGGCCATGAGAGAAAGGGTTTGAAGCCTTATAGCAGCGATTTCAAAGCCAGAGAGTAGAGTAACACATTTATTTCTGGTTAATATGCCTCAGGTCTCGTCAGCATTTAGCAACCCCCTACCCTGTCTTTACTGCTGTGTTGGTTTTCTATGCAAATGGATCTAATAGTATGTTTTTCGTTAAAAACAAACAACAACAAAAGTTACATCCTAACATTTTTTTAGCAGGAAAGGAATAATGTCAAGTGGCAGATTAAGAAAGAAGTTCCAGAAATGTTTTTGGGAAGAAAAAAGTTGGAGTTTTCTGTTCAGCTGCTAAATTTCAGATTTGGTTAAGATGTGCCTCCTTAAAGGTAGAAACAGGGATGGCAAGAGAAAGCTGAGAATTTAAAGATTTAAACATAAAATCTCTGCAAGACAAGAGCTTGTCACCCCCATATGTCTTCCCAATCAGCTGGGAAACAAGACTTAATCATTTGAGATGGTCTGAGCAAATAGGGTTATCTTTCAGCTTTCTCTAAAAGTGGCCAGATTAATACTAAATTCTGTAGAATGAGAAGTGACGTTTGGAGAAGGCAGCGTGCCTCAGAGAAGGGCTTCTGTCAGCACCATGGAGGAGACAATGAAACACAAACGGTCAGGTTCACTTTTGTTTAAAATCAATTTCATTAGCTGCAACACAACCTGATTGTGTTTGTATTTTCAGTAATGGCTGGGAATAATTAATTCTCCTTCATTTACAGATCCCACGCGCTCTCATCACTCAAAAGAAAACCTCCAAATTGTATTAAAAAAAATTACTTTGACAACAAATTAGCTCAAGATTTTAAACCAGTTGTCAGTGTCCCTTCAAGTCAAATCCTCTTTCCACTTATAGCACAGATGTATGAAAGAGGAGGCTGTTGTACCTCAGCAAGCACAGAGGAAGATTGAGTTGTGTGTGGGAGGACAGAACAGGAGAACACTCCAGTTACTTGGACCACTCCTCCAGCAAAATTAATAAGTATTGTTAGAAAGTACTTTGCAGGGGGAAAAAAAAAGTTAATCTCTTCAGTGTAGTCGAGTGATGGGGCTGAGCTGGCAATAATAGTAATTAGGGGGGGGGAAACTTTATTGAAAGAAGTTGGCTGATTTTCTCCACCATTCAGACTTGTTCTGGGGAAACAGGAACTTTTGTCGCTGTTTCCACACTGGATAAATCACTCAATCTACAAGCAGTAACAAATCCTTCTTCTGTTCCAGCTCTCTCTGAAGTTATTTTTCCTCCAGAGAGGGAGAATTGCAGCCCCAAACTTGATTCAAAAGGGTCCAGGATATTCAAGCCTTCAAAGGTCATTCAGACACAAACTAAGACAGACCATCTAGAAAGAATGTGGGGATTGAGTTCAAAATCAAATCTAGGTAGTACAAATACCCAGAAGAATTTTCTTTCCATTTTCTATTTTACCCATCACTCATATGTTGTACTATTGAGTTATCTAAAGAAATAAAGCATGTTTATGTTATCTAGGTATATTCAGCAAACTTTATTCTTCTCCCAAGAGTTCATCCGTCAGTTCGAGCCTCCATCTAAGCTGGGGACATGTGGATCTGTAAGGATATGACTGCATCTTTCCACACCCTGTTCCTCATGATGGCAAATTGGCAATACTTCAAAGAAAGGCCAAAACTGAACCCAGGGAAACACCCATAAGCCTATCAAAAGACAAGAAGGATGAGGAGGGGATAAATCCTTCTTGCTCTCCAGAAGTAACCACAGACACCTGTTGCATAAGATAGATACAAGGCAAATAAAGAGCAATCCAGTCCCTTTTCAACCCTATCTGGATGTGCTGCACACAGGATTCATGTCTCCTTGGCAATACAATCCCTTTCAAAGGCTTATCAAATTCCAGTTCAGATTCCTTATTGTAACTGCTTAATTTTAGAAAGCCATAACAGGGTTTCAATACTCAAATAATCAATGCTGGCACTTCAGTTTTCATGTTAAGTTTATTTATAAGTATTTATATTTGTATTCATCTATAATTAACTGATCTTGTTCCAATAACGTCCATGAATTTAAATAATTTCTTTCTTTACTGTTCTTCCGGCCTCACAAAGTCCCTTAACCTCCTCATGAAGGAGCCATTCCATTCCTACCACATATTTATACCCTTCTCTGCACTTGTCCCAGTAAGGTTTTTGTTCTTAAATACAGGTACCAAAAGTAGGTGAAATATTTCCACAATTTTTTATCAGTGCTTTGAATATCAATACCATTATTTTGTTTATACTAAAACCACCTCTCCTAGTGCAGTCTAGTTATTCCTGGGCTGACCAATAAACCAGATTCTTTCTTTCTTCTGTGGCATTTAATGGATTACATTTTCCCAAGACTTTGACATTCCTTTTTCCAGGACTTGGTGACTCTTTGGAAGAGCATAGCTGCAGCAATTCCACTTTGAGGAAGCCAGGGTATCACTGAGCTTTGCTGGTTGATAAAGTCTTGCTATTCCATTTGTTCTTGACACCTCTTTGGCCATTTTCAGCCTGTCTTGGCTTGAGTAGAGCAGGGGTTGTTTCTGTGCCTGGATGGAACTGGTAAGATGAAAAGAAGTGGCAATTTAATAATAATAATGCCACCACAGGTATAATGATAGTCTAGGTGATCCCCTCTTAGCTTTTTCTCCCAATGTGGTTCCAAATCAGCAGCTGAAAAGGGATTTTCAAGCACAGTGAGTGTAGGTTATGCTCTACTCATCTTTTGCTACTGAGTTTTGCAAAATTACAAGCCGGTTCTTTTTGTCTATCAGGTTTCCTAAGAGCCACAAAACCAGTTGAAGCAAATTATGGGGACTGTTTGGATTGCTCAGATGGTGCTTCAGCAGCTCCATGGTGGTTTTGTGTGTGTCACCAGTTTAGAATGTTAGAGACTGTCCCAAGTTATCATTCACTTTTGAATCTAAGATCATGTTTTCATTTGAAGGATGCAATTATGAATAGTTTATAAAGTGTTAGTAAATTATTAATAGAGAAGAATACTCAAGTCATGAATAACATGTTATAGATTATTTAAAGCTCATCAGTTCTGGTAGCGTAGATGAATATAAACCTGGCTAATAAGCACAGTATTGAACAGTCCATAACAATCGATTTACTCATTATTAATATGTCTATTACTACCTTATTAACCTGTTGTTCACTGTTTATGTGATTACCCTGACAGTAAATGAATCTAAAGTGATTTCTTTTGAAACAATCATTTGAAAAGTCATTCTCCTAGATTCTGGATTTTAAATTTATTGAAGAAAACATGTAAGCATTTTTTTGTCCCTGTAGTAAATTAAAAACATGTGATTAATTGTTTTTCATGGCTTCCCAAAAGGTTGTATTCCCTCTGCCACCGCTATGAAAACTCTTTTCCATAAGCTAATCAAGTTAATGTGCAGGGAAGGGAGTAAATGAAAATCACTACTTTTAACTTGGGCTTTGAAAGGAAAAAAGTTTCACAACTTGACAAATGGAAGGACTGGTGGAAGCGTGGTCCAAGTGTGGACTCCATCTCCCATTGTTGAGATGGATGGGATGTACAGCTCTGGTTGTACATAACATTAACTAAGCGCAGCTCTTGGGATGGCACTGAGGAAGGAGGAGGTAGGGTCAATATCAGGAAGCATTTCCTGGCAGTGAGGTCTGTTGGGCAGTGGAATGATCTCCCTGGAGAAATGGAGGAAGTCCTGTCGCTAGAGTCAATTAAAGGGTTGTCTAGACAAAACCCCCATTAGGATATTCTCCAAAGGGCCAGCCTTAGTGATGGGGAGGGAAATGACATGAGGGATGGGAAAATGACCTCATCTATCTCTGTCATCTTTAAAATGCAGAGGGTATGTTGGTGTTGGCTATCCCTCCACAGAGGATGCCAGTAAAGATGTTAATTGTAGGGATGGTTTTGTGATATGAGTGGGAAGAAGTCAGTAAATATCACTGACTCATAAGAACTGGCAAAAAAGTCCTTATGACATGTCTTCTGGTCACTATTTTTTCGTGAGATCTTTATAACAATTAACTAAGCACGTGGGAAAATCTCTCTGGTCCATTAATAGTGCCCAATCAGTTAGTGTTTGGATTTCATCATCTTAAAAGATAACAAAACAAAAGATTAAATTCCAGTACACCTGGAAACATTGGAGAGTCCTATGCTGGAGACAGTCATCTTGGCTCCATCCACGGCTGCATTACTTTAGAACTAATGCTGTAGCGTAAATCGATCAAATGAGCTCAACTGTACCAGGGTAATTGCACATGGCTTTATTTTATCTCTCTTGACAGAGCATGGCCCTGTGGTCTGGAGCAGCAGTGGCTTGGCAGCCCTGGCTGATGCAAAGAGGCTGTCCTGATGGGAGGGTGGTTACCTGGAGCACCCACCGGCAGAGAATGACTGGCAGTGAAGGAGGACTCTGCTGACATCTCTGCCATCTCCATCCTGGTATGGGATGGACGTATGGGACCTAATCAAGGACCCTGACTGCCTGCTTGGCTGTGAGGTATTGTAGAGCTACCTGTTGGGTTTGCAGGCAAGATAAATGTGATCAGATTTAAGGCTGCTTCAATTTATACAGTATTGGCATCTCCAAGACAGCTGGAAACCAAGAGTGGCTTTGAAACATCTCAGGGATGGGCTAAATAAGTACTTAGCTCAAAAACCAGCCCTACACCTCATGTAGACTGACGAGGGTCTGTCAAACCCTACCTGTGCTGAAGAACAGGGAGGAGATAATGATGGTTTTTACCTTAGTAAGGCAGGAATTATTTTCACCCTGTGTGATAAAAGTTTAATAGTGCACATCCAAGGCACAACAGTACAATTCATCTCATAGTCAGAATGTTATCCTGAAAATTACACTTTAGTTAACAAAAGCACACAGCAATCCTCTACTTGTCCAACAGCTAGAAGTCCTGAAAAATCAGGTAGGGAAGGCTAAAAGTAATTTTCTTTCTGTCACACAATGTAAATTGCTTTTGACTGTTTGTTTTTGTGCAGGTATTTACTTATTTTTTTTCCTTTAAAGTGAGTTTCCAAGGTCATTAAAAATGAACGCAGGCCTTTAAATTTCTAAATACCAGAGGAGCTCCCATTAGCTCTCATCCTGCTGTCAGTGTCTTTTTGGGAATATCGAAGCCACAGATGCGGAGGAAATGCGCCCAGTCAGTAGATAACGCCTGACTGCCCTCTGACCCTGAGGTTAAACTGCTGTCTGGGCTGTGCAGACCAGTATCCCCCTTCCCAGGGATGGAAAGCTGCCAGCCAGCTGTCAGCATGCCAGGGCATTGCATTCAGCACAGGGACACCACGATACGATATCTTTTTAATGTCCTTTGCTTTCATGCCCCTCTGCGTTAGCAGGGATTGTGCGAGCCGGCACTGAGCCTCCCATCGGTTGTGTTTTCATAGCTGCCAACTAAATCTGATTAGTTTGTCTGCATTCCCGGGAAAGTAAATATGTTGTTTATCACCAGGTCCCTCAAATCCTGGGTATTCCGACTGATGCTTGTTAAGGCGTATTATTATTTATTCTCCTTATTGTGCAATAGCCACAAGGATTTTTACAGTCTGTTGAGTTATAGGTAAATGGGTGGTTTATCAAGCTAATACAATGAGACTGGTAAGCCAGAGCCAGTCTTTCTGAGCCTCTGGTGCAATAAGGGAAGGGACAGAAAGACAGAAATTCATGTGGCTTTGATTTGGTCCTGATGGCACTAAGGAGAGAAGAATGATTGTTGTTGTCAGAGCTGGGCAAGCCACTAAAGCGGTTTGCTTGTGGACTGACCATCATGCAGAGATGGGTCGCCTCTGAATGCCCTGCTCGCAGAGGTCCCCCCATGCCTGCCTGAAATATTTAACTGAAACATGCCTTTCCAAAGCCTGGATATTCCATAGCTTTGTTAATACCATCTTGAGTTCATTTGCATTGGATACCAGGGGACATTTTCCTCCCAATCCATCATAAATGGTAGTGTTTGCTGCTGCTCTAGTCTCTCTGCTTCTTTCAGGTTCCTCCCTGCCCTGGCAGTGTTTGCACTTGCAATAATACTGTGAGTTGGGGAATTGAGTTTAAGTGACTTGCCCCAAGCCATACACAAAGTTTGTGCAGAGCAAGGTGCTGAACTGGGAAAAATCAGGTCCTGAGCTAGCCCTCTGCTCATCCACAGACCATCTTCCTTCCTTCTTCCACCCTGAGGTGGAAAACAGGTTACAAGCAGGCACGCTTTAAAGCACAGAATACAAGGAAGAGTAGACATGGGACTGAACAGCTTCCAAACAGGATCTTCCTATCTCAAATACATCTGGCAGTTCAGCTGCAGAAAAAACTTCGCTTCCATTAGGTGCTGCCTACCCGAGATGTGCTAGCATTTTTGTGGTGGGTGAAATGTTTCCTGGGAGGATAAAATCTAGATGGCCTTTGTTAGAAGCAATATTCCTGCACTTGGATCTTCCCAGGCTTTGACTCAGTACTGATTACCAGTGGGATGCAATGTGGTCTTCAGGGAATATAGATGAAGTTAGTGCTCATCAGTTGCATGAACAGTATCTTCTGCTGTCAACATAGTAGCTTCTAATTTTTGTTTTTATCTTTTAAAATTATTATTATGTATTTAGAAAGTGGATTTCAAAATATATATATTTTCCCTTTGTTGCCATGAATGAATTCTTAGGGAAAAACCCCACAGAAGTAATTTTCAATCTGGGAATAAAGCAGCGAGTAAAGCTAAGCAGAATCATAAAGGATCTTTTCCTCAGGTTGTAAAGGCCTACAGTTAGTCTCAGTTTGAGTCTTGCCTTGTTATGCTTACACAGAAATTGGAAAATCAGACTCAAAATACTGCAAGTAGAGCAGGTTTGGCTGGCAGAGTCTCTGGTAAGAAAATGGAGAACAGCACAAGTACAAATGACTCTGATATGGGTATAAACCATTGTCTTTGGCTTAAACTCAGCATTGCTTAAGCTTCCTCCATACTTCCCTTCCACACCAAAACCCCTCACACATAAAACACATCTAGACTTGGGGGAGCATATCTGCTGGCAGCAACAGCAGCTGTACAAAAGCATCCTCTGCTTGCTTTCAGCTCCTTCCTAATGGAAAGGAAAATGGAGCATAAAGATATTCTGCAGAAGGTTAAGTGCTCCCGTCTAAATGTGGTGGGTTTGGAGGAGTCAATGAAGCAAAGCCAGGGGGAGGGGGTGGGAAGTGGCTGGGGGGGTCTGGAGGGGATGCACTGGTTTCTGTTGTTTGGCTGCAGATGTGTTATTCCAATTAACTTGAAAGCGGGAATGCCAGGGGTGAGCGGGAGGGAAGGTGAGGAAGCGTTTTTATGGCAGGAGGTGAAGTCTACGCTGTAGACAGTGATGGAGATGACCCTCCTGGTGTCTCTAAGGTCATCTGGTTTTATGTGAGGAAAGAGGTGTAAAACCAGTACGTGAAACCCAAACAGGAAGGGCCTGAACGGCACATGTGGAAGCGCTTAACAGGCACATGTTTGACCCAGGGCTTGGATTGCTGCTCATCACTGAGCGGTGCCTGTAATTACAGGCTTTGCTGGACATGTCACTGTAGTAAGTTACAGGATAATCCTTTTTCCTTAATTTGCTGATAAGCACTGTGGTTTGACTATGTGTGTGTATCAAGCACTATAGGCTTGTTGGGTGAATGGCTAGCATTAGGATGTAGATAGAAGAGAAGATCTTTAAAACGTCCCAGCTGGACTGCAATGTTGAAGGTACCTATAATTGCACTGTGGTGAGAGCCTGGTGTGTTAAACAGCATTCGGGGCTGGAAAAGAGGAGGAAAGGAAGTGTGTGTATGGGGAAGGCATGGTAATACTGAGAATAAAAGTTAATTAAAAAATAAAATCAAGAGAAATGTGTCTCTAAGGCCACCTCTTTCGCAGAGACCACCTGTCAAACGCTTCCCTGTCTATAAACCCAAGATTGCCTTCCAATCTACACTGCAGTTCTTTAATTTTTAATGTCTCTCCCCTGGTCTCACAGGTGGCTATTATAGACAGAAACTGTCGCCTGTATAGATACAGATGTGTGTAATGCACACACTGAACATGAGTGCTCGGGATTCAGGAACTGACACCAGCCGGGAGCAGGATCTGCCAAAGGAGGTTGTTAAACTGCAGAGTGCAAGGTGGCTTGGCATTGTTAGGGATTGCCACATCTTTTCTTCCTTCTCTTTTTTTTTTCTCTTGGTTCTCCAAAATGTCATCTTAGTGAATATGAATTGACAACAGCACTAGATGGTGAACTGGAGGCAGACAATTCAAGGTGCGGGTTGTGTATGAGATTTTGAGGTAAGAAAAGCTGGTTTTAATTCAAGCCTCCTCTGTGTTACAATACTTAGCTTCCCCATGGCCATGATTCTGGGTAAAAAATAAGGGAGTCCTAATTCTTTCTTTACCTGACTCACAGGGGTGTTGTGAGGCTCAGTTAGTTAATTATAGTAAAGCTTCTGAATAATAATCATAATAACACTTAGCAAATGAAAAGCGGGTATTATTATCGTTAAAGTAATGACAAGGCACCCTGCTGAAAGAAGCAAATATAATGCTGATTATTAAAATCATTTGTATTTAGTGGCAAATGTTGCTGCTGCTTTATAAAGTTAGAGATGTAATCTTGTTCCCAAGCCGTAACAATAAGTAATTCTGAGTGCTTTGTTGTGAGGTTTCTCAGGATATAGGAACTAACAGGTACCTTCAGTCAAAGGGCTTTTATTTTAAAAATTAAGAGAACAATAAGAAAAAAGAGAAGAAAAGCAACATCTTGTTGAGATGAGGCCAAAGGTGTGTGTCTTATCTGAGCGTAAGCCGTCTGCTCTGCCCACTCCTTCCAGCCCAGCGTGCCCCAGGAGCAAGGGGTGAATTTGGAAAGAGGTGCAAGGGGTGAAAGAAAGAGAGGGAGAAGTTTGATTCTGGAGGATATCTGAAGGCAAGATTTTGGTACAAACAGCACACATTAATTATTTCTACCAAGCCCAATGGTAAACTCTCAGATTTGCTACTGTAAGATACAGCCGCTGTATCTTAGCTTTTATATCCACCACATCCTTCGAGTTCTCAGTGTCACAGTCCAGCCACTCTGGGTTCTCTTTTTCCCTCATGTACGTGGTTGAAGCTTTCTCCTACAAAACTTTCCTGCCTTGCCCAGGGCACAGCAGAAGGAATAAAACCCAAACTTGCAAGGATCCACACACAGCAGTGCTCTGAGGCGATTCTGCCAAGGGGAGCACCTGGGATGAGGAAAAAGAGGGAGAGTTTGGGTTAAACCTATTGAAGGGAGAAATCAACTTGAGATTTTGAGGTAAATGTCCTTCTTTTTGGTTAATAATATATTTTTTCTTCTTTTTTCCCCTTTAACTACAGTTTAAGCTTCGAACAACTGGAAGAGGCCCATCAAAAAGTCATTGCTGTCAAATGCCTCATGGAAAAAACGCCTGCTCTCATCAGGAATATCCCCACTTCAACCGGTCATAGCTGGCTGACATCGTAGACGTCGTTCCTGAAAAGGGTAAAAATATTGAATGTGTCTCTGGAGAATCCCGTCACTCTCCAGACGTGCTCACTTTGAATCCTGCTTTAAAACAAACAGTAGAGAGGGAAAAAATCTGCGGAGTCACTGTTTGTGTTGTATATTCTGTGTTGATGGATGGGTTCGGTTGCTGCAGCTATTAACCCAGCAATTTTTAGGAACATAAAATTAATTTTTGGAGGAAATAAACTACATAAATAAAATGAGTATAATTGAATATAGCTCCAATTCTGTGGATTCCAGGGCTGTAAATTGCACTCGACATTCATGGTGTCAGGCTCGGAGGTGTTTAATTCTGTTCCTTAAGGATGACTTATGCAGTGAGGGGCTAATGTTTGCTTCAGCAAGTTTGACTATCTCAAGGGGATCCCAAATTTGCCATAAAAGAAAAGGACTCACTTGTTAATGCAACCTTTTTGCTTTCGGGCTGCAATATTTCACCTTAAAGTTGGCTTTTGATCCCTGGAATGGTTATTATTCACATAAATCTAAAGAATGTGAATGTGGCATAAATATTTAGGTTGACATTCAGGTGTTTGTATTTTACTCATGGTTGTATTGCGGTTGAGGTTGTATTGTACTTTTGGTCCTGTGACTGTACTTATCTGCTTACAAGGTCTTTTGTGGCCAGTTTTGGAGGGTTGAATTGTAGCTCATTTCACATCCTGGGGTGAGAATTCCTGTATTTCAGCTTTTGAGCCTTCAAGCCCCAAAAATGCAAACACAAGGACAGAATAAGCTTTATGATACACCAGGCAACTCTTCTCCCATCTTAGGAACCTGCTAGTTAGTTTGATCCATTTCTGGAAGGGCAAGTTTTGAGACCCAGTTTTGAATTTCCCATTGACCCCCAATGAGAAATTCATTGCTATAACTGCAGCATCCTTAGCACCATGAGCCGCCAAGAATAGAAGACACATTAGACACATGAATTTCCTTTACCTCTTATAAGGTCTTGTTTTGAAGCTGGCATCTCCTTGGATGATCAGGTGTAAGAGAAACAGAATCCATGGAGGTATCTTTTCTGGTCCAGTCTGGCAGAGGCAATTAGGAACTCTTCACTCCTTTACTTTCTTTGTTTAATTTATTATACTGTCATGCATAAACATCTTCAGGAAAATATTAATTAGAGTGTGTATTCCTTGACAACAAACTCTGAATGGATTAAACATGCTTTACTCGATGAAGCAAAGAGATGTTGATTAAGAGAAATCGAATTGTATCCCTGAGATAATTTTCTGTCTGTGTCTAGAGACTATGGACAAACCAATGCTTGTAGAAGAAACTGAGACACCACACTCCAAGTATCTCAGAAAAATAATATTCAGGACATACATATTAATTGATTTAATGTAAAAATGCTTGATACAAACTTGTGCTGAGACTTTAAATTGAGGTCCTGACCATTCTCTGTGGTCACTAGAGGATCCCACAAGAATGGGAACGACCTGGCAATTTCCAGTTTGGATAATTATGTTCTGCCTCCTTACCGTTTCCCATGCCCTTTCAATTAGTATGATAATCATCTACACTTTGCGACCTACACTGAAGTATAAGTGATGGAACATGCTGTTAAATAGCTGCCATGCTCCACCCCAGAATCAGCCACTTTTCGGCAGTGATGCCAGAGCAGAGAGCTTTGTCTTAAATGTGTAGACGAGCTCATTTTAAGCAAAAAAGGGACAAATAAAGGAGCTGTGTCACTGTAAATCCAGTCAAATAACAGCAGGTGAGGAGACCTCCGCTGCAGCTCAAGGGTGAATTTTTAGTATGACTAGTGCAGTCCATCAAGCAGCTGTGGAGGAATGAAGAGGTGCTGCAGCTCCTATCTCCCTGACAGTGTGATTTAAAGAACTGTTCTTTGCTGGCCTGGCCTTGTGTCTTTCAGTTGCCTTGAAAGGGAGGGAGAAGCGAGTCTCTGCTCTCTCATTGGCATTTGTCTTAAAAATAATAAATAAAGAAAAAGAGAGAAGAAAGAAAACCCAGGGAATGTGCGGTTGAGTGGCAGAGGGAACATTTTCCACAGTGAATCCCCTGGTCAGCCCTTGAGTAACAAGACAATAGGAATATTTCACTGTGCTTCACATGATTTGTTTACATTCACCTTAATGGTGAGGTGTTTTTTACACCTTGTAACAGATATGGTTTGCTCCAAGCCAGTGGTCCCAGCTGCCTTTTGGATAGTAGTTTCCTTGCAAGAGATATGTTGCTATTTTGTATGTTTTTTGATATGCAGCCTAAATGAAGTCTCTGAAGGAAGATCTGTCTTTTGCTAACAGCCATCATTTTTATATAAAGTCGAAGGTATTCATATTATGTCTTCATCTTCTATATCTCAACTAGTAACAATATCACAACTACTCCCTCCTGACAACTATATTCATTTCTCATTAAAGATATTTCATGTTTTATTCAGGAATTTAAATGAAGCTATCAGAGCCTGTAATAGCAACAGTTTGGGATAATTGTATCTCATTGATGGCAGCCTCAAGAGTTCTAATTAATATATATTTAGCTCCCTGGCTGTCTTTAGACCAAATGCCTCGGTATGAAAGACAGGGAGAGGCAATAAGGGGAGGGGGAAGGGAACAGACTCCAAAATAACAGCCCCTTTTTTGAAATTTGGGTAGAAAAATCTGTGTTGCAAGAAGGAACTGCGTGCTTAGGGATTCTTTCTGTTTTTCTTTCAACCCCATTCGATCCAAAATAACTTCTGAGATATAAAGCCCTTCTCAAGAAAAGAAAATACAAGAATACAGATTTACTGCCCACTTGTTTGGGAAGGGGGGAAGGAAGGGATGACAAATATGTATTTTTCTCCTCCAATGATACACCTGATATCCGAGTTCAGCTTATCAGTGGTCTCTGCTTTTATTACCTCTTTCATTCAGCCGGAGTGCTCCATTCAAAATTGCTCAGTTTCACAGATATGATCTGCAATGCAAACAGGCTCTCATTACACTTTTTCATACTAAGGAAAAAAAAAAGCTTACTTTGGTGTATGCCTGATTAGCCCTCACCATGCAGCTCTCCATTTTCTTATCCCCTTTGGGCTTTTTTATTCCCCCCTCCCTTTCCTTCAACACTACCTTTCTCTCTGTCGTATGAAATGAGGCTAGGAAAAGATTTGGGGAGGGGGTATTATTCTGTCATTGGAATTCATAGCACTTGTATTCACTTACAAGCCTGAACTATTTTCTCAAATCACTTCAGTCTCTGTGACTTTCTTAGACTGTAGTTTATAAATCACTTTAGTGGTACACTATCTAGAGGGGATCAAGACCCCTGGAAGCTTGAGTCATATTGAATTGCATTGTGTAACGGAGAGTCATTAGGAGTTTACAGTCAGGGGGAAAAAAGAAGTCTTATAAATAGGCTAATTCAACTGGCACTTATATGTTTTAAAGGCATTATTGAGGAAGGAGGATGGTAGTATTATTTGCTCCCAATTTTGCTCTCATCAGCAGCAGCTAAGGGTGACTTTTGAATAGGACAGGAATAGAGATTTTATAGACCTTCAGCTTTAAAACCTCTGGGATTTTTTTCCCCCTTTTATTATTTAAGCAAGTACTAAGGACTGTTTAGAGGTTTATTTCATTGACTTTCAAGCTGGAAGATAATCCAGCCTATATGGGCTCAAATTATCTCAGTTTCTCCTGAATAAAAGTTGCTTTTCTCTGACTTCTACTGATTTTTTTAAAGGTGTTGATTTGAATGAAGTTCTCGTGCAAAGCAGAACAGGGGCTTTCTGACAGCAAAAGGATTTTTGATAGGAACTTTACATGGCAGCTGCATTTTTTTAGTCTGAGCCTGACAGTCAGGAGTAAGGTTATTGCAGTAAAGTATCAATGTTTTTTAGCTTCCCACCCCGCCTTTAAAGAGAAAAGATGATGTAATGAGAAGGTATTTATTTCATTTGGGTGTGTTTCACTTGCAGATTCATGACACAAAAGCGTCAGCCCCTGGGTGTTGCCTTGCGGCAGACTGGATCTTCTTGGCTGAAGTTGGAGGTTATCGAATACCTGGATATCCTCATGCTTACAGGTGTGGTAGAGGGAGAACAATGACCAGAAGCAGGTGCCTGGCCCTCAGGAACTCTGACTTGCTGCCAACAAACAAGCTGATTCCTAACCGAAATTGCTGTTTTTTCAGCAAGAATGGTGACAATTTTCAGTGTTGTCTGCAGAACTTGGTCCCATGTCATCCACTTCCATGCCATCTGCAGGGTCGCTGTGCTCAGTGCAGACAGGATTTTCTCAGCAAAACAAAGCGAATCCAAAGCAAACCCTCTGTTAAAAACAAGAGTGGAGTCAGGAGTTCAAAGGGTAGAGAGTTGAGCGGGCTCGTGCGGCCGGCAGCCCCTCTGTGTGAAGTGTCTCCTTGGGATTCGGTTGATGGGTTGCTCTGCAGCTCTGCCCCAGCGCTTCCATAACCTGGGTTGGAATCCAGCCCAGCCCTGAGAGATGGAGGGTCAGTCCGGTTTGATAGTGTAAGGTCAGAAATGGAATGAGGCTGGGATATCTCAATTGAGATTCGAGCGTATAAAAGTATAAATCAAAAAAGCAAAATCCTTGAAGGGACACCTTGCAGCTGTCTCGGGAAATGAAAGGCTTTAAAATAAGAAGGCTCAAGAACAGGAGGATCCTGCAGCCTGCAGCTAGTAACACTGTTTGGTTTTGACTCAGGGAATAGCAAAGTCCTCTCTGCTGACTGGAAAAGTAGAGGGTGTACTGTCAAACCTGGGGAGAGATGCTGCTCCTTAACCTAGCAAGCTGCCAGCATCCTGGGGAGGTTATATGTGCACATAAATACAAATCACATAATTTATACTTCTACTTGCTGACCAAATACATTGAAAAAGTTGTTCTAAAAAGGCTTTGCCAACTGTAAGGACCCTTCTTCTGCGTCCTTGAATATTCTCAACAAGCTCAAAGTTTACCACCAAAGTCATGGAAGGGGAAAAGAAAGGGCTTTTTCATCCATGTTCCTCCTGAATGCTGCTGTCTCATTTTGCTGCAGGATACTCATAATTTTATGCTTATTTAAACAGACACATATCTAGTTTATGGGCATATTCCAGGGAAAAAAAAAAAAGAAAAAAAGGCATGTAGCTTAGAGTGCAGTTCTCATGGGCAAACACCTGATCCCCTTTAATAAGAGACAAAAGGGAAACTATTCCTTTGCCAAGCTACTGACATTACAGGGCTTAGCTTGCAGTAGCTGCATGTCTGAGCAATGCATGGCACTGCAAAGGCTCAGCTTGCAGGTACCGTGATTATCAGCAGCTTGTGCCAATGTCACTTATACCCACTGTAGCAGAACTTGGATGTAGAACTGAGTGCCACACACATAGGACACAGGAGAGGTTTAGGATGTGCACATCTGCCAGTCAAACACAGGTCAAAGGCGGACCTAACTGATGTTTCAAGCTGCAACAGCCTGATCCTTACTGTTTTAAGGGTTTACATGTTTTTTTTTCTTCAGTAATTCCCAGTGGCTTGATATTTTTATTGCTATTAGTATTTCCTTAAGGAAAGTGAGTTGAGTGCTCAGCTCCAATGTGCTAGCGTGTTCCCCCCCCAACCAAGGATATTTATAAGTTGACATTTGTGGGTTTTCTTTAAAATGGTCCATGCTGGTGCACTTCTATTCTCTGTAGTGTCTGTCATTAGTTTGCTGGAAGCTTTAGATTACTTTATCTTGCTCACAGAGATGGTCAAAGCAGTTTAAAAACCCGGATGGCTCAGCTGTGTAAAGTGATAAAAGCTGCGCAGGCTAAAATGCTGGACCTGTATCTATAGGACCATAGGATGTCTTTTCACACAACTTTAAAGCTGCTGCTTCTGTGGCATTGTCTTTAACCAGTAACATAATGAAACATGCTAAAGGCAGGTACCTGGCACCTAACTATTGATCGGGGTCCTTGAGGACCCAAACCAGAAACAGGCTGGCTGATCCCTGTAAGCATTAGCACCCCCACACCACCACCACCTGTATTACAAAGAAAAGTGCTATGAAGACTTTTTTAAGGAGATGGAATATACAAGGCTTGGTACTTGTTATAACTTAAATGAGGAAGGTTATAGGCTTATTTTTCTAGTTTGGATTGTGAATCTGATCTCCCTTTTGGTCCCTGTTGGATGAAATTGTGCTTTTATTAACTACTAAATTGTGCTTTTAATAACAGGATATTAAAGGACTCATCTCTAAGCAAACATCACTTGGGATATCAGATTTCAAGGAAAACCACTATAGGTGAGTTAAATGTTCCTGACATATCAAAGTCCAGCAAGTCCTCAAGGTAATTTTAAAGCAAAAAGTAAATATTGGAGATGTTGGCTGAGTAACTTTTCAGGCAAACTTGTACCTTCACTGAACCAGAAGGTATCTCTTATTCACACCAATATGGACACACTAGGAACCCCGTAAGAAACTACATTTAAGAGAAGGTTCCATTGAGCAAACCCAATGTGCACTTAGTTCAGATAAACCCTGGAGAGTCAACCAGTGAGACCTCAAAGTCCAGTGTAATTTGCAGTCTGATGTATCCCAGTCAAACTTCACTGCTCTCTTTCCACAAATCAAATGGAAAAAATCAGGCAAAATGGTCAGGCACTCATGTGTGGCTCCAGAATAAGTGCATAGTCTGCTCCATGGTCTCTGGGTCTTGTCTGATTTCTGCTCATATGCCACTGAAGAAGTCAGCGATGGTTTTAATTCAACATTTAGCCTGTGCAGAAGCATTTGCATGCTTAAAAAGAAGGTAGATATTATTCAGAGGTATTTAATTTTTAATGATGTTGTAAACAAGTCATAGTCAAAATCCTTTCTTTTAAAAGCTCTGTTTGGCTAATTGCCCTAATGAACAGCAGAGTTAAATGGCTAACCTGCTTCCTTCCCCAGGTGGCTGGCAAAATACTTCTTGCATCTAAAGCTTTATATGGTGCCTTTTACAGAGATAGTGCATGAAGAGGAAGGAAAATATTTTGGAGGTGCAGCTCAAAATTTCTTCTGCATTTTCTGGCAGCCGTGTAACACAGATGGTTCCTTTATGGAGAATGTGTTCTCCTGGGTAGGCAAAGGGGATCCTTGCAAGTTACTTTTAAAAATTACTTAGAATAATTAGATAAAATAGTCCAAAGTGAGGCAGCAAATGGGAACTTGGCCTGAGAGAGGATGCAGTTTGCAGGTGTCCTCTCTTTGCTGACTGTGGTCTTCCTTAGCCTCACCATCTTCTTTTAGGATTTGATCAATGCTATTGTAGCACTTCAGAATTCTCTGGTTTGAACCCATTAAAGTTTTTGTGGTGTCTGACAGCTTTCCCTTTCTAAACAAGAACAGAAAACTGCACACACTCAAACTAACGACACTGAAAATCTGCTGAAAGCAGGGTGAGAGAGAAAGGAGAAGAGAGGATTAAGGAAACCCCTTCTTTGAATCCATCCTTTTGTTTTATGGCCGATGGAGCCTCTCTTTGACATATCAACAAGGAGCAAAGAATTGAAATAAACTGAAAGGGTTGGAGATTAGAAGGGAATTGTCTGTAGCATTTCAACAAAGCCACCGATGGCTTGTGCCAGCATTGGCTGCTCTCCCCCACCTCTCCCACTTCGTCCCCCCTCGTTACACGATACTACTTGGGAACATGTTATCAAGGACTGAGAATCAGGCCAGTGGCTGCTGATGTTGAAAGGACATGACATGTGCACAAGGCAGGGCATAGGGGCTGGCTGCACATATTAAAGGCACACACATCACAATCCAATTAGTAGAAATGGAGTGTGTGTGCTGGCTCTGGGAATTATTTTTGTTTTTAAAGTAATACTTCTGTGCCTTTTCTATTGATTGATTTATTTTTGAAAGGAGTAATTCCCTTCCAGCTTTTCTCTCTCCTCTCCTCCCTCCTTCTCCCCACCTTCATCCCTGCGTTTTCACCTCACCGGAGCTCCTGAGGAACAGGAGTTCAAAGGCTATTGGAGTAGCAAAAAAACCCGGAATAATGAAAAATATTGCAAATGCAAAGAGCTCTCTAATCTCTTTTTGACCTGTCCTCTACAACAGGCAATTTCTGCAAATCTAACATAAACTTGTGAATCTTCAGTGCTGGGAGACTGGGAGGGATAAAAGCAACACATGATGTTTCATTAGAATTTAAGCTGACTTGCTAAATACGTGTGTGTATAAATTTTTGCTAGCTATGTTTTTAAAGTTGTGTGTCTCATATTCTTTAAGATGTTCCTTAGCCACCGGAGTATTTATTGTTTTACTAGAATGCATCTCCTGTAGCTTGCTTTCATTATTTCAGTAGGAATGAAGGGAAACGAATTCATAAAGGAAAGACAGATTTTAGGAGTCTGATACTTGGAAAAAATACAACTGTCATTAGATTCAGCACACTTTATTGAATGCAGAATAAAGAATACGGTCTGTATTTAATATCTATAATGATGCATTCTGGTTCTAATACTATGGCCAATACTATGCTATTGGACTGCAACCTTCCTGTTTGTTAGGCTCCCAGTGTAAGTGAATAATTAAACATGTAAATTTAAGTTTGCATATAGTCCCATTGAGAACAAGGGAATTTCTTGTCTGCCTAAGGTTAGACTCACTGTAAGTACTTTGCTGGTTGAGGCCTAAAGTTTCATCTCCAGTCATTATGCTCAAAGGTACCCTTGCTCAGCAAACCACTTAAAAGCCTGCTCAGTTTTAAGCATGTGCCCAAATACCACTGCTTAGAATTCATTTTGGTAAGATGTGTGCTCATGAGGTTAGTGTAAGGGAAAGGTCAATAAGCAGAGAAATCAGATAGGCTTTTCTTTGCACTTAGGATGGTAAATACATAGAATTTAGTTAGAGGAAAACAAAACCATGGGGAAAAGGAGAAGTTCAAATGAGGTAGGTGGACCTGCATGGGCATTCTTGCTTCCTTCCTTCCCACAGCTTCCTCTGTTCCTATAATCTCAGCACAGATGTTTCCTTTTTAATCCCTGGCTCCAGCTGGCAGTGCATCTCTGCTCTACCGTACTTAGTCGCAATTACTGCAGACATTAACTCTGCACATGCTTCGGAAATTGTCTGCTTTTTCTTCCTTGGAAATGTTGCTCATCATCAGGTTTTTAACAGCCAGAAATAAAGGCCATTTGTATACTGATGAATCCTATTCCCTTCAAGATTTGTAAGAGAGATAAAAGAAGCAGGCTTAAAACAATTGCTGGCATGGTGGAAAATGTGGGTATTTAATTTATAATACCTTCGTTTACTAGTACAGAGAATCTCCATCATGTGATAGAGAAGGAATGGGAAAAATGTCAAGCACATGCCATATTCACCTGCCTGCTGTTTGCTTTTTGCAGACTAACTACAAGTGCTTTATTTGTTTATTTTGATTAGCAAAGTGGAGGTTTGGTATAGGAAGCTGATTTCAGGGCATGTTTTGTTGTAGATGAACTTTCATTTACTAATAGTGCAGGGGTTGATCAAAGTGTCTGGAGTCAAAACCACAGAATCTGTACCTGATGGCCAGATACACTCTTTTCTTGCACACAGGTGTAAGACTGTGTCACCTCGTGTTCACCCATTTGTGGTGTGATGCCGCTGAAGTGGCATCAGAGCCTGATGTGACTCAGGCCAGATTCTTACTGAGAACAATATAACTGTGCCCCAGGCTTGGCAGCAACACAGAGTCCTCGAGCTGCTGGATTCAGGGGTCCCAGTTTACCCTGATTGTCCTGATGATAGTGTATGTTTTTCCATATCCATATTGAGTACCTTTCTATTTGATGTACAAGCAATCTGAGGCAGCCACGCTACCATGGTAGATAGGACTGATGGACAAAGGAACAGTGAAGAATCTGGAGACCCTACATAGGTATGTCAGTTGATTTGCCTTATGAAAACTCTTAAATAATCTAAATAGACTATGTGAAATATCTTTATGAGGAAATCCTTCATTTGATCCAGACTTTATTTTTCTGCATGATACTTATGATTTTCTGGTCTTGATTCTTGAGAGCAAACTGGTTTTGTGCACTAGAATCTATTAATGAAGTTACTGCATGTTGCTCACTTTGTTCTCCTCATTCCCCATAGCCCTTGCTGGAAGCACCGAATACATTCCCATTGCTTTTACTCTGTTCCTGTGGAGGAGGCGAGTGGATAGCACATCCAGCATTTCAAGTGGCTGCTAATATGACATGTACAACTTCAGACATTTATGCAAGTGCCCAGAATAAGAAGATAAAGCTGGCAACAACCTGAGGTCATCTTGCCTATAAACTGCCTAACCACTGCCCTCTAGGTAAGAAACTGGAAACCTGTGCTTATCTCTACCAGTTAGTGTTCTTAAGTGAGCAGACCATTGCAGATTAGATAGATGTGCTGTTACAGACTCAAAAACCTTTTAAAGCCCCTGGAGAGCTTTCAGTATGGATTTGTACTACCTCTCAGTCAATAAGAAACACAGGAATGGTTTGACAATGACAGTTCTAGGACTAAAATGAGAAAGTTCTGCCAAACGGTAACAACTCTGTATGTACCTGTGGAAAACTTGCACAGACATGTGTACAGTTTTCCCAGGAATGACCCATAAAATCTAGATTATTATATAAAAGAAGAGTTTTATTTACACTATTGCCTAATATTGTATGCAGCCTTCAATATCATTACATTCCACTGAAAGGGCACAATGATTGAGTATTTTGGCTTCCTATTGCTATTGTATCCATCCACTGATGGGGAACGAGAAAGGAGAGTGAGAAAAAGAAAACAAAACCGAAAGTGCTTGAGGACAATTTAACGTTGAAATTGTCTTCGTTAAGTACAGGAAAAGTGCAAAATGAGCCCTCTTTGAAACTTGCTCAATAAAAGCTGTTATAAAGCTTTCAATAATTTTTGTCCAGCTTTGGCTCTTATTGTGCTCTTCTAGTCAAGGTGAAATGTGTATATAGATATCACTGAGATCAACTACTGGTAAATTAAAGAAAACAGTAAGTGCAGCTTGGCTACTGCAGAGAAACTAACTGTGGAAAATCCTGCTCCTAAGTAAAGCAGGAAGAAAACAGAAAGTTAATGATTTTTTTTTAGCTGTGGGACTTGTCTTTGCTCTTTTTGCACATAGCATGCCCAAGAATGCCAGAAATAGTTTGATACCTATCAGAAAAACAAAATAATATACAGAGACTTTTTGCACTGGGGGGATGCTTTGCAGGGAGAACTATGAACTTGTTTAAAGGTTCACACCCACCCCTACACCCCCCAAAAAAGGTGAAAAAACCCAATCCAAAACAAAGTCCTGCAGACCTATAGAACCCACTAAAATGGAGCTGCAGCGAGGCCACATGTAGTAAGACTTCTACATTGTAATATTTAACATTTCCGACCAGTTCCAGGTGACTTACAAAATAGTTGGCCTTCTGAGAATGAGCATCGTTAAAAAAAATTAAAGAATCATAGAAATATAGGAGTAGTCACATTCCTTAGAGGTGAAGGAACTTCAAGGCAACCTCTCCTGACCCTCCCAATTCTGCTTTGAACCATAGCAGTGATCATTAAAGTTATTTTTCTCTGTCAAAGAAGTTTTGCCAGTTTGTCATCTTTAGCTTTTATTAATTGATCTGGTGTAGCTGGTAGTTTAAAATGTTTAGAAGAATTAATCTGTACTTACTTATTTTTTATTAAATCCACTGCATTTTCTATAATGTATTTCTTGCATGTAAAGTCAGCAAGTAAAAGGGACTCAGCTTCTTTGTGCAGCCAGCTAGATTCATAAAAGTGTTCTCCAACCCTTTTTGACCTGATTTCCAGAAGCCATCAGGCCTGTTGAGTCTTTCACTACCTGAGCATGTCGACTGATGCCATGTAAAATTTGGAGTAGAGATCAAGCATATGGTCTTGATGTGCCCTCTCTCTAATAAGAGTTGGCTACTGTGGCAGAGTAGAATGAGAATTCGATTGTGATGGAAGTTAATAGGATTTATTTTTATTGCTGAGGTGCTGGGAAGCAGATGAACCTTTGAGTTCACTTTGGCTCCCAAGCTATGTCAACTTGTCCTCAATGGTCTCACTGTCTTTCCCAGTCTTTCCATAGACCTTTTTGCCTACAGCATGACTGCATGTGCATCAATAAGTAGTGAAACACTTTAAGAGCTAGGAGGGCAGTAGTTGATGCTGTGGGCCTGATTTCTAGGCTGTGGATATCTGGGGGAGGATTTACTTTTGGCTTTCTCTACTATGGTCCCATAAAATGAATTTCCTCTAACAGTTTGGGTGCAAGGTTTGTTATTTTTATCTGACCGTGTGTAACATGCACCACAGTGCAGACTGTGGGGGTGATCAGGAGATAAAAGCGCATTTCTAATCCAAACACACACACAAATATAGACACAGCCTACATTTCCCTCTTCCCAGCTGCCTTATGAGGAAGAGGAGCTGGCTCAGAGAAGTGATCCTCCCTAAATCAGAAAGACTGGTGTAAGTAACAGAGGTAAATGGAGAATAGAGGCTTTTCCCCCTTTTTGTTTTGAGACTTTAATGAGGAGGCAAAACCTTCTTTGTATCAACTCATAATTTCAAATGGTTATCACATAATTTTTGTAGGCGGTTCTGGATGTTGCTTATCTGGTTTAATTTGGATCGAGAGGTCATGTGGCTTGTTCCCTGACTAAATGGACTTGATGTTTAGATTCGTATTTCTTGAACTGATATTCTTGCTATGAATCTAAGCCAGCTTCCCACAAACACTCCTAATTGATGCAAGTTGGCTATTTCCCTGGGAAAATATATGTCTTAAAACATTTGCAAACCCCAAATTTGTATTAAGATTTAAATTTGAATTGACATTTCCCTGCACAATGTTTGTCCCTCTCCATTGTGTTTATAGGCAGAGGTTGTGTTTTTGGCAAGTTGACCCTTCATATTTTTTCTCTAGTTCACTCTCCAAAAGGAACAAAAGTTGGCTCAGATTGCAAATTCAAATGGAGTTTTTCCAAGCGCCTATACTACAAGTTCCCATTCACCATCTGAAAACTGAGCTATGGTCCTTATACTATCACTAAGCACTCATGATGACAAAGCTAGTAAACATTTTTCATGGAGTTAAACTCATCAATCCCATGTTATCACTAAATGGAGTTCAGAAGCAGGTATAAGGAGAGCCAAGAGACACCCTACAATGTACTTGTCCCAAAGGAGTGGGGAAAATGTACCAATGTCTCTTCTAGCCGTCTAAGAGAATGTTAGAAGAAAATCACTTTTTAAACTAAGCCAAAGAGGACAAATCTACAGAAAGAAAATGTCGAGTCTAAAATAAGGCAGTATAGCAGCCAACAGACTAGCTTCAGAACCATTTAAAATCAGATTTCCCCTTGGCACAAGGTAATCGTACCCTGCCGCACTCCCTTACTTAAAACTGTAGGGAAGGAAAAGAAAATAAAGGGTGGGGGGAGGGATAAAAAGACAAGGAAAAGCCTTTTAGGTCAGCTGGTCCATCCCTTGCTGATCCTGGCATGCTGCTGACAGTATTTTCACATCCATGAGTGCTTTGTCCAGGCTACTTTAACTCCATCGCTAGGGCTTCCATCTGCTCTCAGGAGAGATCATTCCATTTATTTGTTACGAGTTGGCTGTATGGATTTTTTTTTAAGTTTTATTTTTATTTCCATTGACAAACCAAGCAATAAAGATTGGGTTGCCAGGCCCAAACTTCTCCACAGGACAGGTTGGGGTTTTTTCAACTGAGAATGGGGAAAAACTTTCAACGTAGATTCACCTCCCCTTTCCTGCTCACCATCATGAAACCCTGACTATAGAAGCATCTCATTCATCCGCTGAACTGTAATCCCTTGAGAACTCAGAAATACTCCATAACCTGAAAACACTTTTTGTTTTGAAGGATAAGAAATAATGGACTGCTTCCACAGTAGGGAAAATGCAGGGTTTTGTCTTGAATTAGTGTCAGCTTTTACTAGGACACGGGGTTTTATATGTATTTCTGAACTAGACATGTGTTATGATCCTGCGTGTGTTCTCTGCTGCATTGTCTCTATTACTAAGCAGAGTCTGTCTGTCTAGGGCTCCACTTTCCAGCATCAGACCGTTCTGAGCCTGATTCTGGTTTGCTTTACACTACTGCTCTAACTCAGACAGTAGCTATCAGCAGGATGATTGATGCCAGCCTGAAGGAAAGGTGGGTGAGACTGACCTCGTGCACTTTGCATTTCAAGGAAGAATCAAATTTTGCTTCCCAACTTTCACCTTTGGTTATAGGCGAGCAGTATCTAGCTTTGCAAAGGGGAGCAGTTGGAGGAAGACTATATGGAGGGCAAAATGCAGTGAGATTGTGTTTTGCCTGTGAATTTGCAGGCTGCTGTGCTAGGCATCCAGCTCTTTGTACTAACAGGAGTGCTAATATGATGTATTAAATGTCACACCAGCATCGCTGGGTATGCATATCTCTCCTGTTGTACTGCCTGTTTATGCTTATTCAGCTCTTTGAATAATTTAACACATTTCATACTCCAAATTACCCACAACAGTTTGACGGGGCTGCTGGCAGTTTACTTGAAACACTCAGTGTTAGGTCAAAGTAGGGCCCAAGCATCTGCTAAATAGAAGGACATTTCATACTTAGCAAAACATAATTAGATGTATTCCTGCACACTTTTCTTTTAAAAATAGGTAAATCCATGCTAATCCCAGTGATACCATAGAATTAAAGGGCTATACTTGACACTGCTGTGTATAGCCCTACATCAGGAATGATTTGGGCTGAAGAAGAATTGTGGAGGCTAGTAGTTGCTGAGGACAAATAAAACTAAGTAAGATAACACAGCTGTATCAGCATGTCATTCATGCAGTTGGAGAGCAGAGGTAGTGATTGCCTTGGTACAGTCAGGCTGGAGTTAGAGATTTGGGAAACTTCACTGACAGAAGTACAATATTTTTCTGGTTGAATAATCAACCTGGAAGCTAAAGCTAAAGGTTCTTAAATTACCAGATAACTTTTAGAAGGGAAGAAAACCTTCATGCTGCTCTCTCTGTTCTAGAGTGGATGTTAACATTTTGAGGCAGCAACTTTAACTTCACCAAGGGAAGGCAAGACCCAGTCTATGTGTCTACCTGAACACCAAGCTGGCCACATGCAACCAAACCTGATGCTGCATTGGGCCAGCACCTACCTCCTGACTTGACTGGAGATGGGATGCAACTGGTGGATGTCTCACTGAGCACGTGGACTGAGCACATAGTGGTCTACCCTCATCCATCCCCTGCACTGCTGGAACCAGAGTCATGGGCAGTGCCTATCTCAGACTTAGACTGTAAATTCTCAAGCTTCACATTTCCCTACCATTAATGCGATCAGGCCCTTGCCCTGGGAACATTTATTCTCAGGCAGGTGAGTGTAGAAGAGAAGCAGAAATGAAGAAAATGGGGCATGGTCCTTGGCTGGACAGCTGGGTCTGGGCATCCTGCTCAGGATTAATGTGTGTGCTGGTCCAGAAAGTGCTGCTGTTGTTTGGATTAAGTTAGGAAGGAGACACAGATCTAGGACAAAGTACCTGATGTTTTGTATATATGCCCAGCTGGCATGGGGGCTGTTCAGCCCCTAGGACCATTATCTCTTTGTCTTTTTATTGTAAGGAAGATATAAAATGAGCATTACTTTCACAATGGTAACTCTTCACCCCTCACCTCAGTGGGGCGAGGCTTTGTGATAGTCCACACTGGACCATTCAAACTCGAGACACAAGTGGCCAGCAAGAAATCAGTGGACTTGGCATGGTGCTGCTCAAAACAATTTTGGGGAGTAGCTGGCAGGAGGTTTGAAACTGCTGACTGCAGGATGGATGTGGCTCTGAGCCACTCGTGATGCAGCGGGCTGGGGCTGGGAGGAGGACTGACCTCCCCCATGGCCACCCAAACCTCCATCAGCACCTCTCCACGCTCCTCCACTCAGGCAGAAACCAGAGAAGGGGCAGGGCAGCAAAAATGTGAGTGTTTTCAATTAAGACTTAAAAATCTCAGCCCTCACAGTGCATCAGGTGGGAGGAATCTCTCCCCAGTCCTGCTGCTTGCCCAGGGCCTCGCAAAGTGATGATGCAGGGTACAGTCAGCAGAGATAGTTGCACAGTGACAGCAGGGCTCTGATTGAGTGAACCTCCCAGGTCCAAAGCACCACGCTGCTCTGGAGGATATGCTGAAAATCTTTCTCGGGGATTTGCACATCCTTACAACAACTGGGGGTCTGTAATGAAATGTTTGCTTATCATCCATTTAACCCGCTTCGAAGCGGTCTGAGCCTGCATTGTAACCTCAGGTCAAAACTATTTTGGATAGCTGAAACTCATGATAAACACATGCTTTTGAAGGTTAGAAAGCCATCGGAGGAAGACATCAGATTCGCATCTTTATTATTAGAAGGGGAGAAAATCCAGGAGTGTTCGGAGCAGCAAGTTTTGTATAAAACATGAAAAGCAGTTGGGGGGAGGTGGCAGAGGAAGGAGGAATCTTTTTTGATGGCAAACAACATTGCTTCTGCAGCAAATCCTTTTTCCTTGTAATTTAAGATTGTGCTTGAAATAAGGAGCCAGCTGCACCCGGGGGGAGCAGAGGGCAGCCTGTCCTTTTGGGTGCTTGATTGGCTCTTTCGTGTATACCTGATAATTACTAGGGAGCTGGTAGGAATCCAGTTGTGCTACTTGAACGTGCACTGAGCAGCATCATATTCACAGCAGCCCTGTTCGCTCTGAGATCTCTGAGAGAGCGAAAGAAGATTTTCACAGAGCACAAGTTTTTACAAATAGTAAGTTATGGCCTTACCTAAACTTCACTATAACTGGACCTTTTAAAGGGCTGTGCCTGCCTTGGGGTTTTCAGCTTATTGAGCAAGCTAGATTAAGGCATTTCACTTAGAAAATATGCCTTTATTTCTCAGCTCCATATAGAAATCCTGCTATTCCCTCTGTGATATGGGAGGACCCAAAGAGCCCTATCTTGAGTGCAGTCTCATGGACATGGCTTTTAACAACATCATCAGAGTCTGGGGCTGATGTGAGATGAGGGGGAGATGGAGAAGATGGAGAATCTCTTTACACGTGCCTGCTCTGAGCTACAGCTGCCTGCTTGAGTATCGCATAGGGAAAACAGAAACACTTGCATTACTGTTTAATACAAATCTTGATAGATGTGTGTGTGTGTCTGTACAGATACACACACACATGCAAGAGTAAAAGTCTCATCCCTTAAAATCGCAATCCTCTACATTTAAGTCACCTGTCCCTGAACAGTTTTCTGCATGAAGAGCAGAGCTCTATGCTGAAACTTTTCCCTTTGTCCCCAGTATCAGCTGTATTATGCCCAACCCAACAAACTTTGCACCTTTGCAGAATTTCTGCCTCACTCTAATAATCCTGTTGTATAAGGTTTTCTGCTGCAGCAGCCAGCTACAGGTGTGATCAGCAAAGCGACAGCAAAGGATTCCTTCACTGGGAGGACTCCACATTTCCTCTCTTCCCAGGACCTCCACGCTAAGTGGGCTCAGTTTCCAAGTGAAAAGATGCTGGTTTTTTGTCTTTTCCCCTAATGGTCAGAGATGGCAAACTCCCTCTGGGATCTGTGCATTCAGCTTTGTTCTTTCTCCCTCCCCTGCTGTCGCCAGTAATTAAAACTGAGCGAAGAAACTGAACATGCTATTTTTTGAATAGATATTTGAAATTTAAAGTGGAAAAAAAAAAGTTGTGAAACTTGTCAGATCAATGATT
This sequence comes from Nestor notabilis, assembly GCF_000696875.1. Taxonomy (NCBI): domain Eukaryota; kingdom Metazoa; phylum Chordata; class Aves; order Psittaciformes; family Psittacidae; genus Nestor; species Nestor notabilis. Next base: position 151,209 of record NW_009943201.1, read on the forward strand.
TGACACATATTATTTAGCTGGCTCTAAATATTCTGGAGTGAGAACTTAGTTAACAACTTGTTAACAAAGCATAATTCGGAATAAAACCCAGCTCTCTCTTTGCTAACTGCATTTGCAATATGGGATTGGTTCTAATAACTCTATGTCTTATATACTGATGTGGTCCTTTCTACTGCAGTTTCGAAGAGTTTTTGACACTGTAATGCACAGAACTAGAATGCAAACAAAACACAGAGGCAATGTCCCCCAAAGCTTGGTGCTCAGGATACTGCTGAACACCATGATGTAACTTGTTGAGTCATATGCAGGACACTGGTGTTTGGGAATTCTGGCTTGAGTTCCCCAAATGGGTTCATCCCATGACATACGAGAAGAAATTTCTTTTAAGGAGTCAAAAAAAAAAAAAAGAAAAAGAAAAAAATGGACATTGTCATTTATTTTTCTCATGCCTACACTGTAGTCTGCTATCTCTGTCCAGATTAATGCATTTCGCTCTGTCTTTGGGCTTCTTCTAAAGACTATTTTTTAATGAAGGGTCAATGGGCCCTTCATTAAAAATGCATCCCTTACACCCTCACACCTGCAAACAATGGATTTTTGCACATGAAAGGGAAGGGCAAGCACATCCTGCTACCAATTTTGACTCTGTAGAGTGATGTAGCATATAATCTCTATTCTTTTTCCTGTGATTTGTTAGTGACTGTTGCTAGGTAATGCCTTTTCCAGTAAGCATCAGTGAGCTAATGTGAGGGCTTCAAGAATGTTTCATTATATAATTAAGCCCTTGGTGGTGCTGACTTCTGCTTTACAAAAGTCTCATATCTTTTTCATGTAAGCAAAAAAGTTGTGATGGCATTACACATGGGGGCATGAAAAACACCTTTGAAGCCAATGTAATTTCTTGTTAACATTACTGTGTTCTGCTTTCTTTTATTATTACACACAGCTATCAGACCCTCATCACAGTGGCATCTAGCTAGGCTCTCTGTTGTTTAGATAGATAACATGACAAATACATGGAATATATGGCCCAGTGGAAGTATCGCTGGATCCTGGATATGTCTCTAGACTCCATACTCCATTAAACAAATGTGGTGCCTTTGTTCTGACATCTGGACACTTAGTCTAACTGTGACATTTGCTTCCCAGGGACAGGACTGAGATACAGAAGAGCTACTTCAAGAGGATGTGACTGGCTAGACTGAAGGTGAAAGTGGAGATTTTCTCCGTGATCGTCAGACGCATAAGCCTCAAGGTAGCGTTAGTTTTGTTTAAAGGGTAAGATGAAGAAAGGGGTGGAAGACGTGTAAGTGAGAAGTTATAAACACAAAATAAAATCAAACCAAAGTCTAATGTTAAGAGTTTGTATTTTGTCAGGTTTCACACTAAATTTCAGGACTGGTAACTTACATTGGAGGGGGAATACTTGGACATCACAGTATGCAGGACTGCAATGCATAAAGTAACCCTGATGTAAATTTGCTTAACACCAAGGATGCCCAGCAAATAACAAGAAAAAACTGCTTTACAAGGCAGCTTTTATTGGCCCTGGCGCTGTGTGTGAAAGTCTAGCTTAGTTTTAAGACTGTCAGGGTAAGTGAAAGAAGAGCCTTTGTAATTTTTGTCTTACAATTATGTCACTCAGTCCCGTAGTCTTCATTCTCTGTGTGCAATTTGTAAGAGACGACAAGTCATTCAAAGTACCTCTGTTTACAGAGAGTCTCAGTAATAGAACACCACGGTTGGGCAGATTCCATGAACTGCAGACCCTGTGTCGACAGATGGGGTTTGTGACTGATTGTTTGATGGGCGCTGTGGGTGAGGCTATAGGGGAATAGCAGAAGAACAGGGCACTGGGGTTTTTGAGCTCCAAGGTCATGTCGGTTACCAGTGAGAACAGCTTCCAGTGTTTCTCTGTTGCATTGTTATCTTGGAACTGGTGATGAAGTTTTAATTGGGGAAGGGCAAGGACGATTCTGCTCTCATCCACAGCTATACGGATGCCGCTGCTACCAGCAGCCTGGGGCAGGAATTCAGGAGCTGCTTGCTTTCCACCACACACGAGCCAGCAGAAAGGGAAGATGAATGAGGCAGAGATTGCTGCATTTGTGAAGAGTATCTCCTGTAGATAACGCTGATCTGGTAAGAAGAACCAAAATGATATGTCTGAAGATACAAATGCCTTGCACAGAATGGATGTGGCATAGACAGCAGTACAAGTCCTCCTATGCACTGTTAATACAACTTAATCCAATTCAGCTGATTTCTATGGCTTGGTAAGTTTTAGGACTCTTTGCTGGAGCCATATACTATGAAGCTGGTGATCAAATGCAATGCATTTCCATTCTGTAATAAAAACAACAACACAACCACCACCACCAAAAACCCCAACCCACAACAAAACAAAGCAAAACCTCCATGCTCTATTGCATGAAAGCCACTCTAGCAATTAGATAATATCAGTTATCTCCTTGCTATGCAGGCTTCCCCATACTGCAAAGCATAGTTTGGGTATTGGAATGCTAACAATTATTTATTAGGTGCCTCAAAGCGTTCAGGATCCCAGTTATACGATCCCTTGTGTTTGAGGGCTGTAAAAACAAAGAACAAAAGAAGAGTCCCCAACTAACACGCTCACAAAGTAACTACAAGGCAATTGGCAACAGATGAATACCGACGGAGGCAGAGTAGTATGCTGGGAATGATTATAGCAGGACTGTCAGCATGAAAGGCAGTGTTCATGAAATACCTTTAATCTAGCCACCAGTGATTATTCTTTTTCTGGGCAATCAACTTTATCCCCCCCATCCCACCCCCCAGTATCTTACAGGATGTAGCAAGCATGCATTCAAAGGTGCTGTGCTCTTGCAGGAGACCAGCCTCCCTTCTTGTTTCATCAGGTGAGAGACAGAGATTTTCAAACCTGTTAAAAGTCAGATGGAAGCAAGGGAAAGATCCCCAGGATCCTGGCCCTGGGTTTCTCACCCAGAAGCAGAAGACAACGCTGTCATTCAGAACAGCAAGTTCCCATTCACAGTTATTTGTCATGTTAATTACTAAAGACAAAATTCTCCTTCATCTTAATCCTGCGGGTCAAAGCGGAGAAGTTTAGCACTTCAGAACATCAAACTTTGCTTTCATCTGTGTGCAGGACATCATTCTGAAATTCCTTTTGATCAATTAGAAAAAAAGGGAAGGAAGACAACTTGAAAGTTTGCTAGTGGCTGGGGTTGTCATCTCTTTGTCAAAATCAAGGGAAAAGGAGTCCCTCTAGTCATTAGCCATTAGCTGGGTGTGTCCATAACATCCCCAGCAGAGCAGGTAAAGCTGAGTAAGAGCCATGAACAAATATAGACAACCGCTTCCCTCTGTAGTCATGCAGGATCCTCATCACATCATTCTCACTTCATTAATTTAAATCCAAGTTGTTAACTCGATTAGATCCCTGTGTACTGTGCTATAGGAAATACCCCTGGCTCAAACCCCTACATTTTTCACAGAAAGTGGATGCATATCATGACTGTAATTTACTGCACAGTGTACCTACGCGCTCCCACATTAGCTGTAATCTCTGTCGTGCTCACGCCAACATTCCAGCAGTATTTGGCATTTCACGAACGCAGTATTTATCACTGAAGTTCGTTCATACAAAGTTGCAGACCCTAACAAGGCTTATCAGCTTTTACAAACCATCTCTGTCCACTGGAGTGTGACGTGCTGAGTATAATTCCACTCTCTGTGCACTCTTCAGATGTAAAGGGGGAAAAAGAGGGCTTTAAAGCAGCGTTTCGTATCGCTTTAAATGAATTGTGAAATCAAATGTCCATATAGCCACGGAGTTCCTGCAGGTGAGATGTAACCTGCAAGCTGGGCACTTTGAGCAGTCCCTTAGTCAAATAAAATCTTCTCATCACTACTGATGTGGTAATTATGCCCTGAAAAAGAGCAGTGCGTTGGCTGTGCAAGGGGAGAGGGACTCAGAGCTCAGTCCCAGCAGTCGCACTGACCGCAGACCCGGTCAGTCAGCCTCAGTTTACCTAATGTCAAGAGATAAATCACCAGTTACTGGTTCTATTTCAGAGACATATCAGAAAGTAATATTAAATATGCAGGTGTATAAATGTTTGCCTCTGAAGTTTTAAAATATTGTAGTATTTGTACGAAGAACTTGGTGACCTGATTTTCTGCTGGTCCAACCCTATATCTAGGGCAAGAGCAGAGACAAGAAAGCTTGCAAAGGGGCTTGCAGTACCTGTATTTTTGTGTGTCTACATGCCTCTGGGTATATAACACCCCATCACCACCCCTTTCCTGCTTGTCAGGCGCAAGTGTGACACACTGATGTGGGTGGAATTTGATTGAGAAATGAGCTACTGTTTGTATTGTCATCACAGAGCTCTCTAAAAGCATGAAGTTAGTCTGAAAAAAATCAGGATGTTAAAAATGAATGCTATTTCTTTTCCCTTTTCTGCTCTGTTTTTTGGTTCACATCACTTGTGTAAGGTGGTGTTCAGATTTTTGGTATGAGTAGAAGTTAGAAACACGTCTTTGATAACAAGATCTCACAAATGCTTATTCTCTCTCTTATTTAATGCCATGATATCAGGAGTCAGGCTGATAAGTTTAATGTCTTGAGGTAATTCCTTAATTATTGTGTAGGCTTTCATAGTTCCATTGACTTCAGCTGAGATGTTACAACAACTGAAGTTATGTGCCCTAATATTTGCGATTTAAAAGAATAAGACCAGCTAAAGTTAGTGTACAGAGCACAGCAACATACCCCCTGCCAGGGAAACATTTTTAATGGCTGAAGAATGGGATGGGAGATCTTAGTTATGAAATGAATAATGATTTATTAATTGCATTTAAAAATCCAGTCTTTAGGTAGGTGTGTGTACGCAGATGCATAGCCGCAAATGCATTCCCTTGCTAGCAAGTGCTTCAGAGATGCTGGTGTGTCCATTTAATTGTGACCACCACATTTCCCTGCTAGATTCACAGCAGCCTGTGTCACCAAGAAGGCACAGCTTCAAGCTGACTCTTTCAGCTGGCCATGGGAGTCCCACTCAGCAATTAAAGCAGATACAGTCACACCTACAGGCATCATTTTCTTTGCCTGTTTTTCATTATCTGCTATACTGTTTGCACCTATAGACCATGGTAAAATTTTCCATGGCAGCAGTTTGAGCTTCTTCAGTAAATGCCGTTCATGAAAAGGGAACACTTGTTGCTTCTTTTCACCCTCCCCAGGATCCTTTTTGGCAAGGTCTTTTGCAGCTAGTGAAATCTAAGGCACAGGCGTTGTGACCTGGAGCACAGGAGCAAGTTCCCTGCCTGCCTTTGTGAACTGACTCATACTCTAACCTTGGTCAGGTCACCCGGGTGGTGGTGATGTTCTCTCTATCTTGCAATTTAAAATGTATATTTTGTTCTCCTCACAATTCTGACATTGTAAACGTCTTTCTGGCTCTAGCAACAATCTGTATCGTTTTAGATATACATTATCCTGCACAAAAATACCCACCCACACCCCATACTCTGAAAAAATCACAGTAGCCGAAACTCCAAATTTAGATTGAAATATGTAGAGCTGCGTAGACAAGAGGACATCTCTCTAAATGTGAGTCGATAGCCTTTTTCTCTCAAAACAGTTTGGTTTATCAGAAATTCTCAGTCTTTAAGTTTACAACTCAGTCTCCCACTGGGAGCTGCTGGACCACCCAGCAGCCAGAGCTGGGACATATATTTCAGCATATTTTGCTTTGACAAGGGAGAAGATGGTTCCATTGCAGATGTCAGCTGCAGGCTGATGCCTCATCTCTCTCAATCTTGTCCCATCTCTTACATCCTCCCTGCCCTCTCCCCATACCTGGTTTTTGCTTTATTTCTGTTACCGTCTCCTTGCTGCCTCACCTCCAGCAACTGAGGAAGAAAAGGAAGCAAGAACAGACAAAAGTCTCCCTACTGCATTTTAGCCTGGCTATGCAAACATTTGTAGCAGCTAAAAACAGTAGTTTCCTGCTTTAGCCCTGTAATCCTGGACTGGAAAGAGTCTTGAGCTACCCATGCCCCTGATCTTGTCATCAGATCCTCTGACTCTCTGCTAACAGGTTGGTGGTGGCATTGAAGGGCACCTGATGTTTCTTAGGACTTGGGCCTTCATGGCTCACTATGAGGAACAAATTACGGAGTTGATGCTCTTCTCTGAGAAGGCCCTGATTCCAGATCCATAAATAAGTCCCACTCTATCCAACTCGTGTACATCTGTGCTGTCTCAAGCACGGCCAGAGAGAGGCTGTCATCCTGGGCGCTCCAGCAGCCCTTTGACTCTCACAGAGAGGCACAGAAGGAAAAGTAGTCTCTAAGATAGAGAAGGACACGTATCAAGCCTTTACTCTCTACAGCAATCTCAGTATTTTGTATGTACTTATTGCTCTGAGTTTGTATCCCTTTCCCACCTGTACTTACACTGTCTTTTTTCTGTGGCTTGTTATTATTTCTATTGAGCAATCTTCAGCCGAACTGGGAGATCTTGCAGTGACTCACTTACTTGAACATTATTGCCTAGTTCTTTACACAAGACAGATTGGATATGAATGAGATCTCTTGTCCTCATGATTTCCTCTTATTTCACAAGACATTTTCTTCAGAACTCTCCCTGCAATAAATTATGTGGTATATTTATTTTTTCTTCTACCATGCTATAGCTCCGTGCTTTTTTTTTTTTGTCATTTCTCATTTTTTAGACACTTCTTCTTCTATGATCTGCTGCTGTTGTTTTCTGGTTTTTTCTTCTCACAATCTCTTAGCTATATCCTTGGGATTTTTTCCCTTGTGCATTTTTTAACACAGTGCATGTATTTGATGTAGTCAAAATGAGAGCTTGAGATAAGTATTTAAAGTAACAAAATGATTTCCCTCTTTTATCTTTCAGATGTTGTGTAATGACTGGGGAAAAAGAAAGGAAAAAATAAAAGCAGGTGAAATGTTTTAAATGAGCTATAGAACTGTAAGGAATATATTCCTATGTATCATTTTCTGATCTTCATAATGTTGGCTGAGCGAAAGACTTCGGAGGTGCTTTACTTCTAAAGACTCACTTGCCCAGATTTCAGCAACTGCCTTTGGGAAGAACCTGCAAAACCCCTGTGTGATCCGAGGGAAGGTGAGTGTATTTGGGGTGGATGATACTGAAATGGGACTTAAAGATAGCACATGTTCATGGTATTTATAGGAGACCCATCTTAGCACTATATGTTATTGCTAATTCATCCATCAAAACCATTCCATCCATCAAAAACATTCCTTTGCTTCCCAACTCTCCTGCCCTGTTATCCCCTCTAAACCTTTTTACTCCCACACTGCTTGGTGGAGGTTTGCTAGGACTCTGGCTTTAGCCCAGTTGTGGCCTTTCTGTGGAGGAGTGCTGAAGGAAAAGATGGTTTGAACTGAAGCTGAAATCCAGTGGATGGTTTTGAAATACACGTACAAACTGGCATTTGAATATCACTGCTTAGTCCCATTTCTGTTCTCCCAGCAACTTGACTATTCAAACAGAAAACCCTGGTTAGTCATGGTTTAGAGCAGATAGCTGCTTCTACAGCAGGTCTAACCCGTTGTATCCCAGCTCTGCCTGCTGTTTTTAACTTAAATAGCATCTCTAGTTGGCAAAATGGACAGATTAGGAGGGGATTTGTTTCATATATGTCATATAACATCTGAGTTGACTTTCAAATACACTCATTTGGTTTTATATGTCTTCAAGCAGAAATTCAATTGTCAAAGCACTGCTCACAAAGGAAGCCTTTGAGGATGTACACATTAAAATGCACTGAAGATTAGTCTGTGGGACAATGTCAGTCCTGGCTCAGATTTTATGTCCAACACATATCATTAAATAATAGTATAGCAAGATATAAAAGACCTACCAGACCATTCCTCTAACTCTGCTACTGAACCATGTTTAGCTATTAAGGATGGCTGTTTCTCTTCAAGACTACTTGCATGTCTTATGGTTAAAACTAGAACTAAACTTCTTCACCTGGATTGCAATGCAACATTAGGGCATGTCATTCAGGGAAGCGGTGGGATTTCTCTCCTTGGTAACTTTCAAGGATCGTCTACACAAAACCATCCCCAATCTGATCTGGTGTTGATGTTAATGCAACTTCAAGAAGCAGGAGGTTGGCCTAGAAACCTCCCGAGGTCCTTTTCAAATGTTTTTTTCTATGATCTTACAGTTCTGGTAAGTGTGTTACAGTAAAATAACCAGATGGATTTTTTGGAAGTATAGAACAGATACCCTGAGGGCAGAAAACAGTATGTGGAGAAGACGACATGGGTGGGGGGAAAGACACTCACTGATTTCCATTTATGAGTTATAGAACCAGGACTCCTACAAGGAGTTGAGAAATTTCTCTTGATTTGAGATGAGAAAAACACTTCTGAGTAGCTTTTCACAGTAAGACTGCCTGGCTTGTGATCCTCATCCTGTCTTGAGAAGGGTAGACAGTGTTTCAAATGTTAGGGTCAGGCTGGTTCCTGCTATATCTGATCAGTTTGGTGTACATATCTTTGCAGTAGGGATTAAATAAGTCTTGTCTCCTGTGGTTTTATTAAAGGGCAGAGAGGAGGCAAGAAGCCTTTTACTTTTGACAGTGTTTTGTCTGATTGCCTGAGGTATCTACTGCTGGGGGAGAGGGAGAAAAGAACAGCTAAATCTCATTCTTGTACCCAAGGCTAATGCTGAAGAACTTTGTGATGGGGCTGGGTCAATACCTGAAGTTTGCTTCCTCCACGCACAGGACCAAATCAGCAGGAGGGGAGTGCAGGAATAGTGTTGAAAAGTGGGAGATTCATAATGTGCTCAGCATCCCCCAAAATTGGCTCCAGAGACAAGAGTCCTTGCATTCCTAGAGTGGTTTTGCAGCCAGGGTCACTCAGCTAAGGACACCCTACCCTGGGATGTGCTGTGTAGAAGCTTAATTTTACCCTTGAGTCAAGTCAGTGTCTTTTTTTTCCCTTTTCCATATACATTCCTCTTACTAGATCAGTCCAAACCTTTTGCTGTCACTGAAACCAGTGGGGTTTTTTTGTGCAAAGCCAGACTCGCACTTAGGAAGGAGAAGGGCCAGCTCCGGCTGTTCTGCCAGTTGATGTTCCTGGATGCATGGCTGTGGTGGATGTGTTGTGTCTTCCCTGGGAAAACTGACTTCCAGCACACTAAACTTCACATCATTCCTGGAGGGAATTGTTTGTATGGATTATTTATTTTTTTCTCCTCCTATTTGGGCTTCTGGTGTCAAGTTTAATAAAGCCCCACAAATTGCAAAAGCTGAAATTAAAAAGAAAGTTCGTTCTTTCATTGCAAAGCACTCTCCGCTATCGGTAAATAGTTTTGTGTTTATTTATAAATGACAGGGCAACCAGAGTACTGACACTAGACAAAAACCCTGAACTGCTTTACCCTATTCTGCCCTTCACTCCTGTTCTGCATCATGCATTCAAATAACTTCCACATTTTCTCCCTTCCTTCGACTGCAGCATTTTCTTGAAGAAGACGTTGCTTTGGTGCGCTGAATTGAACAAAACCAAGACCAAATGAAACCAAATAGCACTGAGCACCAGGTCCTCACCGCTTGGTAGAAGTCACTTGGCAATTTTGCAGATGCTGAAAGTCTCAACTTTCAGCCCATAAGATGTCTTCTGTAACATGAGAATTTATCAGCTGGTTTTCCTAGCTGTGTAGGTGAGTTTTTATTCTTTTCTGCAATGCTGTGTGTTCTGTATTGTATTCCTGCAATTACATATTTGCATGCCTACTCAATTAGCACCAGAAAGTTATCTTCAAAAGTGCAAAGACTGTCACTGCTACTCTTCCTGGGAATATGGGAATGATAATTGTTAAGGAGGAGAATGACTTTTACACTGTATTGACTTTTTTGCCCCACTGCCTGTCATTACTTGATAGGTTCTTCCCAGTGCAGGACAGTGAGCAGCCTGCTCCATGAGGATCTTGGCTGGCTGGGAAGGGACTGGCAGCAGGCAGGGCTGTTGCAGGCAGCACCAGCCCCTCAACTCATGGCAGGGCATGAGTGACCCACTCTTAGCAGCCTTTCATTCCAGCTTTGAAGCAAAGGGTAGCAATAGGCTTCAAAAAGATGAGAGCTCCAGCCACGAGTGGGAGATTGGTGGAATTAAAGCATTTATTGATTTAAGAGCATTCTTTTCTTTTGTCTTGCTTTTGTCTTCTAAGGCAACTTTCTTCTGAATTTATGTCCCGCATTGTCACATCAGGAGGAAAATACATGAGAAATGTTTTGTTACTTCAAATTTATCGCATATTACGTCAGCTGGCATTGTGGACTCACAATATGTAATGCTCCATAAATTATGAAAAATAAATGTTTTATGGGCTTACTACGCACTCTGTTTGAAAACCGTTGAGCTGGGGAGACTCACTGACCCCCGTACAAATTAATGTGCACATGATTTTCATTACTGCAGCTCAGATGGGAAGTTTGAACATCTTTATATATTTATTTAAAAGAAAATGAGGACAGAAGTTGCTTGAATACAGTTAGTCTTTCTGGCAAGAAGCAGGTATCATTTCACCAAGCTCATAACCTATTGCTTCCCTCACAGTCATTGTTATTCCAGGCCAAGTCTTAAACTCAGAATGGGAACTGCAAGGATTTAGCACAAGCTTTAAGAGGTCAAATCCTGCAGTCTTTAGCCAGGCAAACTAAACCTCCAGGTTGGTAGGGTTTTGTCTGTGCAAGGACTGCAGCATTAGCAGAAAACCAGGAAAGCAGAAGCCAGGTTCCCGCAGAAGAGAAGCAATGAAAGGTATTTCTACCCAACTTTCCAGCCCTGCTTTCCCTGAGTGTGATGGAGAAAGACAATCAAACGAGAGTCGCACATCTCAGCTGTCAAGGGTCTCATCAGAAGCGAAAAGCTAAATCTCAAGGCACTGGAGATCTTAAACGTTATCGAACACAGCAGCCTTCAGCTCCGAGCCACAGGAATCGGAGGGAAACCTTCTCACCCGCCTGCATGGGAAAGTGTGTCATCCCATTTTCTGAGGAGCAAAAGTTCACTCCAACATGTGTTGCATGGGAGGCGTGCGTCTTTGTGGGGGGAAAGGGCACGGTGACGTCAGGTATGAGGAACGGTGAAGCGCTCTCAGCTGCTTTGTTTTTACACCCAAAGATTTCTGTTGCTTGCAAACAGAGGTCAGGTGCTGCAGCTCTTCCCCAGAAGAAAGAGTTTCCTCTTTTTATATCGCAGAGATCCACCACTGCATTTCTAATAAAGCCATCAAGAGCATAACCAGGAGCTCCCTGCATGGGCTTAAGCAATATAAGTTACTGCTTCAGAGGACGCTCTTAACTTGGGGCTGGCTGGATGGAAAAATCTTCCAAGTTATTCACTCCTAATTCAAGTCAGCTGAGGCATCAAAATGTCGGGCAGATGGACAAGATCTTTGGCTGGAGCCAGCCTGTTTTCTACTGCTGCTAGGGCTCTTGCAGTCAACACTCTGAGACTTCTTAAAATCATTTTTTCTTAAATCACTGAGCTTTTGAGAAGTGAGCTTTTGTATAAGCACATTAAAGGAGATTCCTGTGTGCTTTTCTAGTGTAAGAGCCCATACTCCAAGGACCCTAACTGTATTAAATCATGATACTTATCCCAAAACATAGTTTTCCTCTCTTCTTTCTCTTTTCCTTTCTTTTCATGTTGCTACTAAGAATTACTGGATTTAAAGACTGTGGCTAAAGGATAGTCATTATTACGGTCACTTGGCCAAGACACAGTGAAACTTACTCTCTTGGCAGTTGTATTTTCTCAGAACTATTAACTCCAATCCTCTAACCTCGGGGAGTCTCTGTTGGGGAGATGCAAGAAAACAGTTAATAAACAAAATACACCCCAAGTTCCTACTTTCTTTTATTTTGCCGGGATTTTTATAGCGGAAAAGAAATCCTGCCTTTGCCTCTCGTATCCAGTGGAGGGCAGTTAAGCACCACGATACAGAACGAAGCTGACTTGCACCGCGGTATAACACTCTCCAGGAGGCAACCGATGATTGAAATTAGCTGTTCTTTGCCTATGTGAAACATCACTTATAAATACCTGAAGAATTAAGAAAAAAAAAAGGAAGAAATGGAAAGCTTTTCATTTTAAACAACTGCTTTGTAAGTGGAGCGGGAACAGATCTAAAAGTTTGCCTCGGCAGCTAAAGGGAAAAAAAAGAATCTTATATCCGTATACGCAAGTTTCGAGTGTTTCCTTTTCATAAGTTAATCGGAATATCCAGTATATGGATGCTAATGAAAAAAGTTCCTGATTTTTCTTTTGCTTCATGACCTCAACAGTCTTTAGGTTTGAGTACTATACTCATAGTTCCAGTATGAAGAATAATTTTGAAAGGCAAATTTTCCTTTCTTGATGTCTCAGCTGTACCAGAAAAATAAGACAATTCTCAGGAACTGGGATTGCAATGTAAATATAGCCATCACTGAAACTGTGACTAGTTTGGAAACGTTCCCCTAGAAGAAAAGTTTAAAACAAACACTCCAATCAGAAACAGAAACCTAACCATGTTCCTCTTAAAAACTAGTCTCCTCCAACTCCTTCAGTTTATAGCACATACCCTTGGGCTATTAGAGTCTAGAAAAATCTGAAATAAAAACCACACTGTTTTCTGGGTCTGATCATGTATCACTCGGTCAAAAAAAGAAGTTTAAGGCTTCCCAAGAAATATAAGGTTTAGGCCTTCCTGACACGTGTTGCTTCTTGTTAAAGAAAACAGTTTACTGCATCTTTATTGCAAATACATCATCTCAGTTTCATTCACTTTAAAAGGAATCACAGGTGGATCGAAACAGAAAGCTTTAAAAATGTTTGCAATTGCAGTTGCATATAAATATTGTTGTGGTCAGGCTCCTAGTTATTCTACACATTAGTAAGGTTATTTACCTCTCAAATTTTATTTGCTTCCATGCTGCTGTAGTGTAAGATCAGACACAAATAACTGCTTACACCGAAAATTAAGTTTCTGTAAGTATCTATTTTGAAATGGTTGCTTTTATGTTTACTGCTGAAGGATCTCGAGTACTCCTGCCAGAAAGGAAAGTATTTATTATCTCTCTTTTACAGATGAGGAAACTGAGACACTGTGAAATTAAAAGCTTGGGGAAATTAGTACACAGTAAATTATGGTGTGAATTTACTGTGTACTAACCACCCTGCACGAACTCATCATGTGGACTGGCAAAGAAAAAGGATTAAACTCCCTTAAATTATCTCACATTTGCCATGGACAGACAGTTTCCATGGATCAGCTGACATGCAGCAACTTCTTAACCCACAGCGAGTTGTTCTCATGGCGAATCCCCTCAGAGGAGAGGAGCAGATTCACAGGGCACTGTGCTGTGTGGCTAATCCCCTGTAACTTTAGGCAAGAGTTTATTAGCCACTGATTTCCCCAGCTGGCCAGATCCTGAGTGGTTTACCTAAAAATCTCTGAAGGAAATCTCTGGCAGGGCTCAAGATCAGAATTGAGTCTCCTTGCAGCCTTGGAAGTAGGAGCTGAGAGTTAAAAGCAAAATATCAGGAGGAAATAAGCTTTGTCCTTTTTGAAGGATGGAGCATCTGTAGGATGTGTCCAGGCAGTTGTGGGTTAAACTGGTGAATTAGAGTAGTGGAATTGGAAGGTGAGTCCTCACATTTGAGAACCACCCTCATGTCATGATTTTTGGTGTTAAAGCTGTTTCCAGCGCCTTACAGCCCAGCCCAGCAAGCCCACAGGAGTTTGCTCTGCAAAGCCACACAACATCCATCCATCCTGGGAATCACATCAGACACCTCCTCCAGCCCCACGGCTGGGTCAGGTCCATGTGTGTGTGTGTGCAGGGCACCCTGCCAGCCCAGTAACCCGCTTGCCAAGTTTCCTTCCTTCCTTTTCATCCACTTCTGGAGAGCAGAGCCACTGGACACGACCACCGCAGCCCTGGTCACTGTTCCTTGGGCCTGACAGTGATCTCTGGGCTCCGGAGGTCACCGGCAAGGCTTCGGGAGTGACCTCCTCGCCTTGTGGCACGCTGAATGGCTGATATTGAAATGCCTTTGGCAGGAGCACTTCCCATTGTGTCCGACCCAAGCTGGAGAGATGAGCATGTAGGGAGCTGGGACAAGGGTTGGCTGGTGGGAAGATAATTACTGACAAATTCATTCTGCTAATAAACAAAGACATAAATGATGACGCTATAAAGAAGAAGCAGGATTCTCTGGAGAAAGCCCTACAGAGACCGAGTAAGGAGGAGATACATTTAGATGACAGTTTTACATTACACCTCTTTGTAAAATATGTTCTATTTTAGCTCCAAGCTTGAGTCCAGTTAGAGCTGCATCAGGGCTTAGGAAACAGCATGTATTTTAATGCCCTGTGAACAGGAATAGCTGATAACTAGTACATTTAAATGTGAAAAGCTGAACTTTTCTCTGGGGGATGTATTATTATTTTTTTTTATGGATTTAGTCTTCGTAGTTTACATTGCAGCTATAGCATTCCACTGGCAGTCATTTATCTAATGACTTACATCTTTCAGGTTATGGAAAATGCAGGATAACAGAGAGAGGGAGAGAAAGTGGTGGTGGTGGGGAAGTTCTTTTTAATTTGCATTTCAGGGCTGAACATAGGATCATAAATATACAGAACTGAGCACCTACCTAACATCCCTCTGCTATCTTATTTCCAGAGCATTACAATATGAAAACAATGGGATTAGGGCTCTATATACTTCAATCCCTTTCACCCCGATCCCCAAAGTAAGTCTAAATAGAGCTGGATTTGTTCTGGTATAGCTGAAATTAAGACAAAAGGGAATGTCTGAGATTTTTCCCCCACACACACCCCGTAAAGCTTACTCTCAGAAAATGCCTGTGTGTGCTAGAGAAATGGTTTGCATGTTATGTGACAACCAGCTTTTATAGAGGCAAACAAGACTCACTGGACTCTAATGTTGTAAAGGGAAAAGCTTTACAGGTATAATTAACCTGTGGAATGCCCTTCCACAAGATACTCTCAAAGTATTGGCACTAATACCATCTGTCTTCATAACTCAGGGCATCAGTGGCCTACTAGCTGAGATCAAGAAACAATCTACTGGGTCCCTTCATGACGTGACTCTGCTGAATGGATGAAGAAGTCGTGGTGACTTTTGCAGTGATGGTCACTGCTGGCATTGGAGGAGGTTTTGGCATTGAAGGGAAAATCTGCAGTTATTTCCAGAAATGGGCAAGAGGGTGCAGCATGAGACCTGTGACGAAGACATCCCGGGCTGCTGCAGTGTGTGATGAGGAGACGAAGGTCTGCAAGCACCAGGGAGGCTGATGAAGGAGAAAGGTAGGTCATGACAGGGGTTTGCCCATATTCTTCATCTCTCAGAAAAACTGAAGTTGCTAATTGGGATGGTGGACAAGCAGGGGCATGTAGTGCCTCAGTGAGCGCTGCTGATCTGCAGAGGAGCAAAACTGAAGGTCTGGAAGGTCATTGTGGTCCCATGGCTGGGACTGGGAGATAATCTGGGGCCCAAAGCAAATCAGTGTTCAGCACAGTCATGCTTCTGAAGCACATGGAAGGCAGCAGTGCCTTCATTCTGCTGAAACAGCTCAGGGGTTCACTCATGAAACTTCTGAGGGAGATGGCTCAGACACCAGAGTGTGTCTGGGGGTTGCTGAGTGCACGCAGGGTGGGGAGGAAGGGCCACCAGCCCCCATCTGTTGAATCTGTTTCACTGAAGATTCATCTGTAAGGAGAGAAAAGTAGAAGCAAGGATGTGTGAATGAAAGGTCTCCAGAGAGATGACCTCTGGTCTGAGGGCAACAGTGTTTGGAGATAGCTGAATTCCTGTTGTCTGGTGCTCTGAGGACCTTCTACAGTGGTACATGGGTCCAGAAACACTGCTTCTCAGAAACTTTAATACCGAAATCATGGGAAGTATTTGAACTTTAGATGACTCCAGACTTCAGCTGCAGTTTAGTAGGATTTTAAGGCTGGCACTTTATATATACAAGGCATATATAAATACACATACATGTACAAAATATATATATATACGAGTGTCTGTGTATTTATATGTAGGCCTATATATAGGGATTTTTTGATTCTGTCAGATAATTTCAGTAGCTCTCTCTTAAGCTAGAACTGGGAGAGACTCTTGCAGGAAAAGGTTTGATGGAGCCATACGAAGCATCGGGGAATTTGCATCAGAGGTTCTTCAAATGTTTCATTCAAGGCCAGCTTGTTGTTAACCTGAATATTTGATTTGAAGTCATGCTGGTTTCACATGTCAAGCTACCCTGGCACTGTGTGAAAGTGGTGGGAGGAGAGACTGGAGGGGGGAATGAGCAAGTAGGGAAGGATTTGGTTATCAAAGCAGAGGACTTAGATTCGAAAGTAATTGACAGAAGGAGATTACTTTGGCTCATAGTCCAGACAAGGGCTCTATCCCAGTAAATTAGGCCACCCCCTCGTACAAACACAAGCATCTCCCTGTGTGTTACCAGCTTCAAGAAGATGATGCTTTCGCTTTGCTCCCCACCTGGCCAAACAACAGATTTGCTAAAGCCCAAATCTCAAGAATATTAATAAAAACAAACGATTTTACCCTTTCTGGTCCTGTTTATAGCAGGTTGCTAATAATGCCTTATGAGGCTGCTACACAGTTCAATCAATAGTTTGATTTTTCTGCCCTAGAGCTGCCACAAACACAAACCCCATGTTAAACCAGCTGAGCAAGGAGCTGGCTGCAGAGACAGATGGAGACATCCAAGGGGAAATGTGGGATGTGGCGCCTTGTGACTTCTAGGAAACTTGGGCATGGACCACTCCTGCCAAACCCCATCTGCCACAACCACTGCTGCATCCCGCTGAACCCCCGGGTGCTCCTCAATGGCTGGTGCTGGTTATGTATTTATTTCCATGTCGCCTATGGAGACATTCAGGTTTGACAAAGGGAAAAAGCAATTCGGCGTCCTTTGACTGAGGGAGGTTGATTTTCATTCGAGACAGAATGGCTCATTTTTACCTTTTTAGCTCCTGGAAGAGTAAAAAGTGAGAGGTCAAACCTGCATCACCATGACAACCCCTGCAGCGAGGGTTTTTGAGCAGATGAAGGGAAGTGATAATGGAGCTGAAGTTTCTGCCCGTTCTTGTAGTCACTGGGCTTTTTTGTTTTGTTTTCCCTTGTTTCTTTTCTTTAGGAAAGAACTGGGGGAGACTCTTGCAGGAAAAGGTTTGAGCCACACCTGTAAGGTGTGTCTCCATGCATTTTTCAGGGACTGAAGGGTGAAACCAGTCAGTTTAAAACACTGCCATACTCTTGTTTGAGATCAGTCCTTGTCTAGCACTGCCTGGACACAGGTAGGCTGTATATAAAGCTCATATAAAAAAGTGGATCGTAAAAGCTAGTCATGGAATATCAAATATCCCCTCAGATGCATCCCTTACACTACTGTAGGTACAATATGCTAGCAAGTGCAGTCATGTTATCAGGTTTGCATCAAAGGGAACTGTCATCTGTGCCTTTCCTGACAGCGCCTTTGGAGTCCAAAAATAAGCTCAGTAAAACATCCTATCTCTGAGGAGAGGACGCATTGTACTAATAGAGAAATTTAAAAATGGGGTAAGGGTCTAAGGAGATAGATACACACAGGAGGGGGTGCAGGTGAAACTGGAAGCTTATTTGAGATGCTGAGCTCATGCCCTAGTTTCCCAGACCTGCACAAGAAGGAATGTGTAAGAACAGATTGCAGATAGCTGAGGTTACAGCTATGGAGCAAAACCAAGTCAAGTTGAAGTTGCACAAAAAATCCCCCAAATTCTCTTCTACCTAGAAACTGAGCCTAGTCCAGGGAAAAACAAGCAAAGGAGCAGATTACTCATTTTTTGAACGTCTATTCTAGGTACTTACTAAATCTGGTATTTTCCTAAGATGGGAAGCTTTCTCAGACTGCAACACATCTCCTTCAGCGTGCAAATGTAGCACCTAGGATAGGTTGTTCTCAAACCCCATCTAGAGCCTCCAGATGTTGCCCTTTGAACATGATGCCTCTTCAGAAGTTTTTCAGCATCCTTTTTAACTTTGTTATGGTTGCAACAAAAAATGAAACAGAACAAGAAGTGCTAAATCAGGCATTAGAATGTCAGAAAAGTTAACTTTGCTGGAAGATTCTGACAGAGTCAGACTTTAGTGAGATCTATACAGTCATCAGGTAGTTATGCAGAGAAGAGGAATAGCTAACACTAAAAAAGTTTTGAATGGCTATAAAATCTTAAGTTGAAACTGTTCTCTGTGCCCAAAGGATTAGGTTAAAGCTTTTGCAGTGGGGATGAGTTATTCCATTTTTGCCTAGTGAGGGGTTTCTCATATCTTCTTCCAAAGTGGTGGATGTGTCCCCTATGTCAGTATGGAGCTACACAGCCCATCATCCAGAAAGGCAAACTGCAAAGAAAGAGCACAGCTATGGTCTGTCTACCACCAGATTTGAAACAATAGCTGCATCAACACATCCACCCATCAAGAAAGGAGAGCTGGGCTTTTGGGATCAGCCAGCAGATAAATTAAAGTAAATCTGAGTGATAGTGATGTGATGTTGCAATAATAATTCACTCTTCATGCTGATTTAGAAGAGGAAGCCAATTCAGAGTTTCACAAGCACAAGGGCCAGCACAAAGCCCTGTGGGACAGTATGAAAGAGAATAATCAGTTCATACGAAAAGAAAGTGTAGGTAATGATTGCATAAAATACAGAGCTGGCAAAAACCAGACAAGATAATTTCTGGAAAGGCCTTGGATTATAATCTGTGCTTCAGAGAAGTGATTTATGAACTACTGGACTCTTGTGTTTTAATCGGCCAATCAAAAAAAAGAAGTTAAATCTGAAGCCTCTGTATGTGAGAGGGTTGCAGCAACATTAATTTAAACAGCATGTTGGAGTATGACAGAAAATGCAATTCCATCCTTACAGCAATGGGCCAGAAACCTCAACTTTCCTATTCCTGTGGTATGACTGGGCTCTCTTGAGTCAGACTTGAACTTTAGATATGGTCTCAGAGAGGGGCAGATTGCCTGTCTGCTGGTGCAGCTCAGGACAAACGCTTTTGGGGAGCTCATTCTTTGAGGACAAAATAATAAATGCCAATCACATTGGCATCAGACCATTTGGAGGCTTTAATTACATTTATTTGATTTTTATTCCTCACTGCAACTCTACTCAGCCATTTCCAGGCACTGTGGAGTCAATGAAACCTGATGTTGTTTTCAATTTACTAAAATCTCTTTGAAAAAAAGACTCATCTCACTGTGGAAATGCTCTGAAAAACAAATTGAAGCCATTTCTTCTTCCCCAAAAGAATAATCAAGTGCCAGAGCTTTATTTTATGCTTTGCTTGCATAGTATTTTGACATATATTATACCTGGCAATTGTGCTTTCATTGAAATTATATCTTTAACATTGCAAGTGATGGGGCTGGAGCTCATAAACTTTTAATTTGAAGATCCCCATGGCAATAGAGTGCTCAGTCTAAAGACAAAACCCAGCCTAGGAAAAGTGTATGGACTGGCACAGAAATTGTGAAATGCTACCTGAGCTCTGCAAGATCTCCATACAGTATCACCTAAAGCTTGGGAGAAGAAAACCACAAGCAAGACGTATTTCTCTTTCCAGAGCTGTTCCAGCATACCTTTCATCCATGAAAGATGCTGGCATGGTGAGCAAATATATTGCTGTCCATGGGTTAAAGTTCAAATGCATCACTTGAGTAGATGAGGAGTTCAACCAGGGTAGAATGACTAGCCATTTCCTTCAGGGAGTGGTGACTGTGGGGTGGGGAGAGATGTGGGTGTGTGGAGTAGGATGCAGACAGCCACAGCCCTTGTACAGCAATTACCATAAAGATTAAATAAATACAATAGCCTAATTTCATATGGAAGTACGCTTTAATTAAGTCTCCGCAGAACAATGAGCTGCTTCCATAAGAGCTGTGAAAATCATCACTAGGGACTGTCCAGAGGAAGAGAGAAACAAACAAGAGAAGGTCTCTTTGTATAGAAAATATGTACAGGAAGTATTTTGAAAAGCTGTTCCCAGTTAATTTACCTAGGAAGAATTAATAACCAACTCCAGGCTTTTGCTCTGTGTTTGTATAAGCTCTGTATCACAGAGTCTCACAGTGCTTACCAGACTGAAGGAGACAATTCATCTGCAGACTAATGCAAGAGCATCACAGCTTATTGTGTGTGATGTACACAAGTGGGCTTAGCTAGGCTGAATTTCAGTTGCTTCTGGGAAGCAAACTTGTGTAAGATAAGCTCCAGGTGTATAACAAAATATCTGTTCTCCCAACAAAGTGAATGATGCACTCCCTATGTTAACGTGGTCAGGTATAGAGCTGAGTAAGAGGGGCTAGGAGACCACCACCCGTAAAACTGCACCCCAAATGCATTTCCCATTATTTTCTTTATCTCCCTGTCTGGTCAGAGATCCTAATGAACAAGAAGTACTGCATGAAAATTAACCAATTTGCCATTAAAATTTCTGCAAACTTGGCCAAGTTCATCATTATTCTCTTCCTGAGATTGGGATGCCGAAGAAGGGCCAGTTCAGCTGCTGGCATCCAGTCAGCCACCTTATGACTTGTGTTGAATTTGAGCTCAGTAACATCTACAGAACAGGTACATTCATTGCAAGAAGAGAGTTGAGATGTTCCTTAAACCCCAGCCAGATACAAATATTCACAGATAACAGAGCAGTTTGATGAACAGCTTGATGTTTCTGAAGAATGATTTTGCCTTGAAGTCTGCAAGGGTAGTGGGTATAAATTACCAGTGGTCTAGTTTTTTGCCTCATAATACATTATAGACTTATTATTATTACTGTTGTTGTTGTCATACTTTTTTTTGTTTAAAGACTGCCAACTGACAGCTTTCAGCTATGCAGAACTCAGGCAGGTTAGACCTAGGGAAGCACAAAATCAGTTGATGTTCATCTTATATGGAGGTTGTAGAGGCTTTTGGTCAGACACTCCCTTTGTTTGCTCTCTTTGTTTTTATGCAGCTAGGTAACATAGCTGGGCCCAGCTCCAAGGCTGTTGTCTTGGGCATGACTGCATTGCAACCAGAAAATCATTACAACCAGACAATCAGGTCTCAGTGCATGCAAGTTTCTGCTGTCTGAGAGTTGAAGCACTTGTGGAGGTTTAATCGAAATCGGAATACAAGTGACTGAAATTGGCTCTCTGTAGTTATTTGTACAGGTAAATCTCTGCTTCTCACAAGCTCCCGGAAATCAAATGCCAGCTTTGTATGATCATTTTTTAAAGGAGTAAATATTTGTTGAAAATTTTTAGCTGTATTAATTTTACTCTTCCTTCTGTCAGGCAGCCCTGATAGAGAAGGAGAGACTCCTGGTGTGCATCAATCAACCTAGGGAAGAGAGACCATAATATCTGATTACTTGGTCCATAACGTGTTACCTTCAGACTGAAACCCAAACTTTTCAGGAAGCTGGGCACAGCTCCTAAAATAGCTCATTTTCCCCATACGTCTGCATACCCAGCTAAAAGCTTCCAGGAAATGATCCTTATTTCAACGCCAGGTACATCAGGTACAGGTATTTTAAGCAGGAGCTAGTTTAAGCACAGAGCTGCACATTTCCATGTTTTCCTAACCCCTATTTGAAAACACATCTGCCGGTAAGTGGTTTATAACTTGACAGCCAGTCACCACTATTTTTTAAATGCTGTATAATGTTGTCAGTCTCTGTTGCTGACCTGTTTTTCTTTTACTTTCTCTTCCTTTTTTTTTTAACTTTTTCCCTTTTTTTTTTGTGGTAACCCTTTTACCTTCTTTTTCCCTGCTCAGACCCATTAGCAGGATGTTGTGCAATATGGTGCTTGTCATCTGTTTCAAAGACACAGTGATGAGATACAGGTATGCCAGATGGATAAACCTAGTGTGACTAATTATTGTGTATTTGCCTTTAATTATTATCATTTATTACTAGAGAAAAGACAATAGAGGTTCCCAGACTCGGAAGGGAATGTCAGAATGTCGGCAGAAGGGGAATTTTTGTCTTCTTTTCCTTTTTTTTTTCCAAAAGACTGGCACATCAGCAAGAAAAGTTTTCTTCCTGGGGAGAAATATAAGCAAACATCAAACAAGAGGAGTCAACATGACCCATGTAATACTCTCCTCTCACTGACACATACTCGAGGATCGGATATCTCACAGGTAATAAATAGGGTTTTGTAAGTAGAGAACAACTGTTCTCTTGCCTGAATGTCCACATACGGCATGACGAATGTGTGGATATACTCCAGTCATCTGCATGGAGATCCACTGTGCGTTACAGGCTAGCCTTCCCTTTTCTCTGGTCTGGTTCTGGGAGATGTGTATGGTCTTGGCTTTGCCCTTTTGGCACCAAAGGAAAGAGGAGTGAGCTGGTGTGGGTATAATGAGGCACTCGGGTGAATGGGAGATGAGGTTTTCGATTGATCCATAAACCAGATGTACATTGTCTCCTCCATGGAAAGGTGAAACCTGGGGTCCCTCAGTGGCAATTTTCGAACAAATTAGGGTCAGGGTAGCAAACATGGTCAAAGGTTTCTGTGCCATCAGGCTGAGCCCTCCAGCCTTTAAATGGAACTTGCCACCATATCTGACTTTATTATACAGGATTTCTACAGCATTTGGCAAAAATGTAGATTTTCCTCTTTCAGTTATTACCACCTTATTTTCAATTGATCCCCTCATAAACACACACATTATAAGCATGTGTTGCTAGAAACCAAACATTTCAATACAAAGGGAATATTTCCGTTGCATCTCCATAGCATAGGACAGACATTTTGCTCAGCTCAGGACCAACACTGGATGATTTTGAAGGCTAGAAGGTTAAAAAGTAAACTTTCAGATATGTTAATACTGTGGTCCCAAAAGCTGCTTTTGGGCTACAGCTGAATCAGCTACAATTCACAAGTGCAAATAGGATTATGGTAACTCATAATTCTGATCTTCTTGCTTGTGGGGCACTGCACTTTAATTTGGAAGCAACTGCACTGATTTCCTAAAAAGATTGTGGAAGAGCTTCAAACTCTAGGCTTTAAAATTCATAAGGACCTGATTTAGTACATTTTACACCCGTATTTTAGCATATTTACTCTATGGCTAAATTGCATCATAACCTAGAGGACCAGACATTTACCACAATCTATCATAGATAACACAAGACATAATCAATGTCGGCAGGCTGCTACAATATTTCTATATATAGTATTTGTCAGACAAATACATGCAAAGGCATTAAAAAAACAAAGTCCGTAGATGGATGATTTGCAAACAGGAGAAAGGCTAAATTTGCCACTGTTTGCTCTGAATAGCTTACCCAGATTACAGGCCAATTTTGTTTTGGACTGAAATATTTTCCATCACATACTCTGCTAAAGTCAAAAGAGTACTATTCCTTTGGCCGCAGGATGGGCTGAAAGGCTGAGTTGTATTTTGGGATTGGCAGCTCTGACCATCTCCCTTTAACCCATTTGAACACAGTTTGATTGGGACTTGACTGAGCACTTAATAGTCTGTGATTGCCTTGATTGTGGACTGCTACTTTTAAACCAAATGCAATGTCATTATTATGTATCAAGAAAAAAACTGCCCCTGATAACAAAAAAAATATTACATTAAGTTGGCAGGCTAAGAATTAAATATGCAGAATCAGCCTAATGAAGTAACTTGCCTTTGGTTGCAAGAGCCTTCATCATTCTTCAGAAGATTTAAAGCTAATCTGACTTGGAGCTGTTTCAGCCTAATTATTTTTTCGGCAATTTTTTTGGCTTTATTTTTCTTTTCAGCAGCATTATTCAGTCTTGACAGTTTTTATTTTGTTAATTTTTTTGCATAGTGAGTCAATGGGAAACCAGTTCAGAACCATTCGTAAGTTGAAATGAAATGCCCTTTAATCCAATTTTGATCAAAATTTGTCCTTGCTTTACAGGGACCAGCCAGCCTGCACAGTTATCTCCTCACTGCACAGAGTTGATAATAAAGCCAAGTAAAGCTTGCATTCTTTTCCCATTGCACATGGTGGAACGGGGCATTGTTCAGCTGGAGAACAATGTGCTGTTCCCCAGTGTGTGGCAAAGCAGCAGAACAGCAAGAAGATGATTTCTCCCTGTGATTCTACTTTTGTTTCTCAGATGTTTACTGGTCCAAAGTAAACCTTTCTTCCCACTTACAGGTGAGTGGTTCTCTTCCCTGGAAACCTTTCTGTCTCCCTCTCCTGATGCCTTGTGTTTGCAGAAGATAGCTCAATACTACAACATCTTTCCCAAAAGCAGTCTTGAGAAGGAGAGACAGATTCATTTGTCTTCACAGACCTGTTTTACAGCTTCTCTGTGTTCCACTTCAATATCAATTGCCTTTTGTTTATGCACAGAAGGTGCTAAAATACAGCACAGGCCTCATGTCTTTTATGGTGCACGGATGTATCCAATATACTGTAGGGTTTTTGCTTTATGCTGGCTTTATTGATTCCAGCTAAGTTTCTAACTGGCTTTTATTCCACTTTGTCCAGCAGCAGAAATACCTCAAGGAAGCCTTGCACTTTTCTTGTGCAACATCAGCAAAAGCAGTGGCTTTGAAATGATTGTTTGCAATCAAGCAAAGCTGCTCCATTCCTTCTATAAATGTTCTTCTTCCTTCCCACCACTCATTTCTTCACCATCTCCTTCTAATTATAGGACAAGATTTTTCTCCATGTTAATTTTTCTCTGACATCAGTTTACTTCTCTACATTCTTAGAATTCCTGAGTGTGTTTATGCTCTTTATGACTTGCAGTGGCCGTGTATTGATGCTGCTCCAGGTAGATAAGCAGTGGAGAGAAAATAAATGTGTTGAGGAACTCTGGGAACAATAGTAGGAGTTGTAAGTGGCGGGAGAGGAGGTAGAGGATAAGAATGGGGGAAGGGGAATTGTTTAGTCCTTTGAAACATTTGATCTTCACTTCCGTATTAATGGAATGTGATCATTAGAGAACTTTCTTTTCTTCAAATCCACACTTAGCACTGTAAAATACTCATTTATATACAGCTTTTTCTTCTCCAGGTTGAGGGTAGTTTTAAAAATGTTTCATGATTATAGACACATGATCCAGAACTGATGGCATGCGTACAAGCTCTGTTGTTGGAGAGGATGCATATTACATTTTAAGAACTATAACAAGTTCCACCATGCTGTGGTTCAAATAATGAAGAAGTTATTTGTTCCAAGAGCAGCAGGTACAGGAATACTTGCAGACTTCATGCATTTAGATTTTTCTAGTTACATTCATACGGACATCTCTCAACAAGGTGCTAGTCATTGTCCCCTGCCCCCCAAAAGGGTCAATAGTGAGAATTATGTTGTAAAGCAAAGGGTGTTCTCTTTGAATGAGGCAGAGCATTGAATATCAAGAAGTTTTACCAGTGGTATATCTGAAGAGTATCATCCATCCACATTGTACCACATGGGCTTCTGAGGCCACAGGATTCTATGAACAAGATAATAACAGAGGACTGCACTCCTGTGTGTGGTGGGGCTGCACTCAGAGAGGAGCTTGGCTGCATACCTGAGTATGGGTTGTCACACAAAACAACTAGATAGAGGGATGCATTGTTAAATAATCATCTTAACATTATTGGCAACTGCCAATTGTCCCCAAAGGGGAAAGTTAGGAGAGGTAACACATCTGTATGAGGTACAATTAAATGCAGCTCTCTGGTACCCTCCCAAGACACATAGCAAATGTCTTTTTGCCCTTGGTGGCTGGAAGCATCCATGCTCATAACTGAAGAATATGAACTTTTCAAAGGGATTGGGCTGTCTTGCCAAGTTACCTTTATTTTCAGTTACCCCTCATTAGTCACCTTCTTGTTTGTGTTTATTCTTCTCAATGCATCTTGCAGTTTCTCGCCACTTCACCCCTTCTGTTTTCCTCACCATCCAACCTTAGAGCATTCTTCTCTCTTTCTCTCCGAAAGTCTGTCTGCTGGTATTTTCCATGAATCCATCTGCATTGAATTATTTATAGATACAATAAAGTCCGCTTTTGTCTAATGTTTATTTTCTTTAATAACAAGAAACATGGGGAAAATGTTCCAAAGAACCGAAAAAGGACTTGACTTTTCCTGGACGCTAGGCAACGGTAGCCAAAAAGTACAAAACAAGCTGTAGGATGTTCGTAAGATGCCTTCTAAAAATAATAATCTTAGTACACTGGTATCTAATGTGCTTTTTGTATTCATTATATTTCCTAAATCTAAGCCCTGGTTATAATGCTGTCATGTCGCTCTAAAGGCTCTAATGGACAATGAGTTACTGTGAAGGAACCCAGGAGCAATAAGCAGATGGATTACTGTTGGTAGAGGCAGATCTCTACTACCTGTTTTCCTTGTCCTAAGTGTTTTAAATAGGTCAAGGTCTCTGATACTGGTCATTCTTGGCCAGTGGGTTTATCTTGTATGTGGTATAAATTAGAACAAACAATATATCTTAATGAATCATTGCTAGTCCTTTGTTACCTTTTACTGCTTGTTTGAATTTTCTTGTCATTACGATTTAAAGGCTTTTCCCATCTCCTTTTCCAGTGGAGAGTTTATGTTGCTCATTTGCTTCTTTCTTCCCTTCAATTATACAAGTCATGCAAGCATTTCCCCTTGAACACTTTCCAGCTCCCCCCACCCCATACCTCGCCCCCTCCATGTCCTCCCCTTCATTTACACAGCTCCATTCTCCACTGTGTTTCCTGCACTGCCTACACTAATTGCACTTAGCATGTATGTGGTGGGGGAGGGAGTATGGAGAGGGAGAAGGTAAAGAAAGGACTTCCGAGGAATCTGGGTGAGTTAAAACTGGAGACTTTGCATATGTGAAAGATAGAAGGCATAAAATAGGCAACAGAAGGAAGGGAAGAGAGGAACAGATGGAGTCCAAGTCTAGGGTGACCTAGAGAAAACCTCAGGGTGGAGGTATGTTGGTTCTCATCTCTTTGGAGGGAGCAAAGAGGGACCTGGAAGCTGCAGAGGTGGGAGCTCAGACCTGCTCCCTACTCTCCACTTCACCCATCTGATGCAGAAGTCGGGGGATAAGACTTATGGAGCCTTCCTTGCCACCTCTCTTGGCAAAAGGTTATTCAGCATATGGAACTGGTTATTTTTTAACTCGCTCATTCTGTTTCCTTCTCTATTCCATACCCCTTGACCACTCGTGCTATTGCAATTGTTTGTCTATAACATGTCCTTACTGGCTCTTCTCCCGCTACAGAAAAAAGTAGGATGCTGATACCAGTGTGCTGCACGGCAGGGCCATTCTTGCAGGCTGGGGATGAAATCTGCCAGACGGACTTGCAAAGTCCCTGTGCTCCCCACAGCGTGTTATGGCTGTGAACACCGCCTCTTTCTCAGAGCAGCTTTTAAGCCTGAGTATTTGCCTCAGACATAACAAACACACACCATCACACAACCTAACAAACAAGCCCTCAGAGACCAGCAGCTCCCAAAAATCAGCACTTTGTACCCTCTGAAACTTCACTCATTTGGATTCAGAGGTACCTGGATGCAGAACACTTGAGCTAGAGAAACTGCACATCTGTGGCATGTGCTTATTTATTTATATATTTTCCAATCTCACACCTGCCTACTTTAGCTGATCTCTAGCTATCAAATTGTGATGGAGCAAAAGTAATAAAATGCCCGTAGGATAGAAAATCCTGCCTGAAGTTCTCCCATAGCTCAGCCAGACCTAGAAGATGCACAATTCAATTAAAAGAAATACAAAGTTTTTCTCTCTCCACCTTGCCATTTTTCCCTTCTCTTCTGTGTATTTCATATATCTCTCTATATATAAATAAATACACACACACACACACACGCACGCGCATACACACATACACACACAAACCCACCCCTCCCCTTTCCAATCCTTCCTTTAAGGTTTAATTTAACAATAACATTTGCGATCGGGGTCCTGAGCATCTCAAGGGCATTGCGCTTGAAATTGCACACACTCCGCACCATTTATCATAGCCTGACATGTGTCATGTTCCAGACTGCAGCTCCAAGAGGTTACAGCTCACGACTGCTCCTTTGTTGATCAGCTGCCGAGACAACTGAGGCACCTTTCTTTCTTTTTTTCTTTCTTTCCTTCTTTCATTTTTTCCCCTTTTTTTTTTCCTTTATTATTAAAGCTGCACCGTCCTCTTTTCAGAAGGTTCATTCTGACACAATAGAAAAAGCGAGCGAATTCTTCTCCACCCTCTACAGTCTCCCACCCAATCTTCATCGGCACCAATTCAGATCACATTTACATTGGGTCTGATAGGAGAGCCTGGGCTGGTTAATATTACTGCTTAATATTGACTGTAAGATGGATAAACTATTTTCAAGGTAGTTCTCTGCTTGAGAAGAACAGGGTGTGTTAAATGTTAAGGATATTGGGGCAGTGGTAATGGAGTCCCCAAGTGCTTTCCTGTGGCAAAATCCAGTCTTGCCAAGCCATGAGCTTCTTCCGTTGCTGAACTTCAGTCCTGCAACTGTGGGAAAATGTTTTTTTTTCTTCTCCAGAGCTTCTGCTTCATTTACTCCACCCTTCTTCACTTCCTTGGTGCCTTGCACAGCCCTTGCTGACTGCAGAGCACCTGAGATCTGCATGTATCTCTGCAGCAATGATGCACACAGCAATTCAACAAACCAGGCTGTTTATAAAGCATATTGACAAGAGCCACTGAATTTAATTCATAGATCACTTGTAGATCTTACTTCAGCCGGTCTTCATCCTTCTAATCAACATTTGTACAGAGTATGGGTAAAGGGTGTCATTACAACTTAAACATGTAAAGGATGCAAGGTGCTATTGATAGAAAAAATGGGTTTTGAATATCAGTCTAAGATCTGAACAAAGCAGACTTGAATTTTTCTGCTTTCTAAAGGTTGGCATATCAATTTTGCTAATTATTTCTTTTTTAGCTATTTATAATGAACAGGACTTGAGGGCAAGAAATGCTGATCTGGAGCCCATTTCTCTACTTCTCCTCTTCATTTTCAGCTGTGTCCTGGAAGACTAAGCCTGAATATACAAGTCCCAAAGTCTGTCTGCGTTTTGGAACGATACTTGATCTTTCGGATTCTTATTCCCCTCAGCTCTAAATCACGTGATGTTCATCACCACCTGTTAGCATCAAGCACAGCCTCTGCAAACACAGTTGGAGTTGTCTTACTTTCTCTCATACTCTCAGCTCCCATCGATGGATATTTTCAGAGGTTTTCTTGGTTTGATTAATCAGAAGTGCCAGATGGGAAGGCTCAAATCCTACCACCATGTGTGTGTCACATGCCTATTAGATTCACAAATGGAGGGTTTTCTTGCCATTGGCCAGCAAGATTTCACACTCTATCTTTCATTATATGTCACAGACACCCATCTCAAACCTCTTCGCCTTCCAGTTCAGCAGCTCTGCTTTAGCAGTCTAACCAGAATACTGCTTTGCTGTCTGAAGGATGGCTCATTTTCTCCCCATTTCTTAAGGAGAGGAAAATCCAGTTTCATGGTCATAGCTGGGTAGTCCCATATCAACAGCATCCTCTCTGAGCTGCTCTTGGGCTCACCATGGAGCCGGCTCCTTATGATGCACCCTTCTCTTGTATTGCTGCTTCTGTTCCTGACCTTGACTCATGCTTGATCCCTGCCCTCCCTCTCTGCCAGCACCGAGGCACCTGCCTGGCTCTCAGGGATGATGTAGTGCTACCAGCTGCGATGGCGTAAAGCAGTGGTGGGACTCGGCCAACTTCCAGTCACATAACTCTCCCTGTCCTGGAGGATGTGACCACCTGCACAGTCTTTCCTTCCCCCACACTGAAGGATGAAGGTTTAGTATAAGCAGAACAGAGCACAACATAAAGGTAGGCACTGCTGTAACTGCTCCATCAGTTTGCCACCCTAATGTAAAGTCTTGAATGAATATAATGGCTCCCCACTAGTGGGACTTCTTGATGATATTTAAGAGGGCTCAAGCCATGTTATTTATGGAGGGGCTTTGCCCAGGGTGTGCCTGTTCCTCACTCTCGTTTTAGGACAGCTGTTCCCATGAAAGCTGCTACCATGTTTTAATTCCTAGCTCCAGACTACACAGGTGCCACTCTAGCCCCCAGCAGTTTTAAATGGAAGATGAATAATTTTAAGGGTATTTTGTGGATTTAGTAAGGAGGAAGTAGGGAGGCTGCATGAAGGGGAAAAAGAAGAGTGTATACTGTCAGCAAAGCTGAAAATAAAAAAGCCCCTCATCTTTTTGCCTCCAACAAGAGATAGTCTCATCCTAATATTGCTCAGAAATGGCATCTCTAGGCTAGGAGTGAAAGGGATACACTGGTACTCTAAGTGTAATAGAAAAGCAACAAGGAAAGTAGCACACGCAATAATCAGGCAAGTGGTCAGTGTTTCAGCTGAGACCATCCTCTGAATATCTCAACCATGAAGTAGTGCTAAGAGTGGATTCAGAATTGACTGAACATCCTGGTTTCCCTGTGGAAGGAAATATGGCTAGAACAGCCTCTATTTATTGGGATGGCATTGGGGGATGCTGGAAGTTAATTGGCTCCTCGGATATAGAGAATGAAGGTAGCCTTGGGTCCCTCTGCTAATAAGAAAAGGAGATAACCACCAAGCCAAGCAACATATAAATAAGAGGACAACCAATAATGACTTAAAAGTATTTAAATGCAATCAGACAGAGCTGCCTGAGATACCAGAGGAAAGAATAATGACATGTGTACAGTAGACACAATGTAGATTACAATTTATAACAGGATACAGGATGGAGCCAGCACTTGATTAGGGGACCATGTTACAAATTTTTCAGCATATGTCCTCTGTTTTTCTTTGCCTTGGCATAGAAGGCTGGGCACTGCTGGTAAGTAAATCAGATCGTCAGAAAATGCCCATGTTGATGAGAATTACAGGATCCAAGGAAATTAACTTGACTTGTATTTTAGACAATTCTGCCATATCCATTCCTTGCCCAGAGCTGTCAACTGGGAGAGTTGTGCCTGCTTGCAGCTTTAATCAGAGATAAAAATTATTCCTAGTTCATGAATATGTTTATGATGAAGATATGTCAGTGGTAACGAATAGCTTCTCAGTGTACAGTTCTGCACATCTTGCACTAAAACATGTCATATACTGAAATGTTTTGTTCTCCAAATAGCACCTTCATACTCAACTCATTGTCCAGACACAGACAGAGCCTGGGCAAGGAGAAGTTATCCAAAATGAGAAAACACAAAGCTTCTGCTGATGAGCTTCTAGGGCCTTAATGCTCCTTGTGTGCTTTGGCCACCATTCACCTGATTGCTGGGGAAGAGGTCAGGAGGGAAATTTTCACTCGGTCTGATCACAAAGGCTGCCGGGGCTCCTTCGACGTTCTGTGTCTCGAGGCTTGGTCTCCCTCCTGGATGTGTTCACTGCTGTTGTTCAGACCCAACGCTTCTGCATGGCTCTTGACCATTAACACCAGTAAGTCATGCTCTCCGGTGGGATGGGGGGAGCCTGTGATGTGCTATTTCTTGTGGTTATTCAGGCTACGATAACAGGAAGCAGTCTTCATTAATAGGGTAATCCTTTCTACTTCTAAATGTCTTTTCCATGTCAGTCTGGTAACACCACAACCCTCAGAGTATCCTAAATTAAAGAAAGCGATACCAGAACAACAACAAAACAAGGAATGTGAATGACACAGGAGCAAAACAGAGAGCAAATGGCTGACAAGAGATGTTTATATGTTGCATGGTGTTATTTTGGCTGCTCTGCTTGTCAAAATCCCCCTAGAAAAGAGAGAGAGCACAAGCAGCTAAATGAAGGTTCCGTGCAGGGTAGGGGCTTGCTGGATCCCAATGTGTATGTGTATACTGGTGTGGGTGTATTTGTGTGTGTAAGGTGGAGAAGAGGGAAGCTTGTCATTGTGTTTTCTTTTCTAGACAGGCATAAACATCCCTGTTTATTTCCAGCATGCCATCTAAATTCAGAATTAGCATAAGCTGATGGTGTTAATTGATTTATATGCATGCAGGCGGTGCTTTATCAAAGGTAGAGGGACATAAGGTCGTTCCCCTAAGGGCCTCCAGGGAACAAGTACCCATCTGAGATAATATTGAGATTGGCATAGTTGGGTATATAACTGCTTCCAAGTACGAAGAAATTGAGTTCTTTGTCATTAGCAAAAAAATAATTTTCCTATTAATATTGTAATTCTCCTTTTAATAAAGGCTGCCCTCATTGAGGGCTAGGAAAGTGCCCTCCAGGTCCACCAAGGGGTGGCCCGGGCTGCAGCTGGCAGGCTGGCTGCCTTCCCAGAGAAGGGAAAAGTCGTGTCAAATAGGCCATCTGAGCAAGGCTCTAGGAATTTTGTTCCCTTCAGGTCACTGTATTGCAGCTATTGTGGAAATACCAGAACACTTCCTTAGAGGAGGTCAGTGATGACACCGAGACAGTGGGGACCGACAGGGACTTATCTACTTTCTCAGGAAAATTCAGGAAAATATTTGCTCAGAGCTGTAGCAAGAGCAAAACCAGAGTAAGGCCTTGGCTTGCAAGTGCCTAAGGAGGGAAAATATGCCTCCTCTTGCACTGCCACCACCTCAGAAGGGAGGAAAGGAGAGGAGACAGTCGCTAAAATACTGCGCCCAAAATGTCTCACTATTGCTATTGGTTTACACCATCTATTTTTAAAAACTTAA
The DNA here is from genome assembly GCF_000696875.1 of Nestor notabilis. Classification (NCBI taxonomy): domain Eukaryota; kingdom Metazoa; phylum Chordata; class Aves; order Psittaciformes; family Psittacidae; genus Nestor; species Nestor notabilis. Next base: position 184,041 of record NW_009943201.1, read on the forward strand.
TTTTGGCTAAGCATGAAAATAGGTTCATCTGAAGCAACAGTAAATTCTTAGTTTTTTCCTTTTTCTTTTTTATTTTTTTTCCCTGGATAATTTTGGAGGACCGAGGCGTGAAATCCATCTAAAAAAAGAAACATCTTCCTTTTGTAAGCAAACCTCCTATGGTTGTCAAATTGGGAATTTTGCCCTCCCGAATGGGGGCTGCAGTATCTGATTGTGGTCTGACCATAGGAGTCCAATGAGGCCACCTTTACACTGAACAATCCCATACATCAGAGGCCATCCTTTTGAATTCAATGGCTTTACTGGTGTTAAGAAAGGATATTGGAATCTGAGTCTTAAATCACACCTTTCAGGTAATAACCATCAATGAATGGAAGGGAAAAGGAAGTAGGAGGCTTATAGGATTTAGGGAGTTTCTTTTGAAAAGAGAATCCGCCCTTCTGCTGATGGCCAGATACTCAAGTGTGTCTTGAGATGTGTAAAGCTGTTAGCAGTGGTTCATGGCAACAGACTATCTGCTGTCAAGGAAAAACAGGTTAGGTAAACTTTTCAGGTGTTTGGAGGTGAATCTTTTCATTTGTGCACAGCTCTTGTTTGACCCAACTATTTCACATCATTACCAATTGCTTTGTTCATACGTATCAAACTTCCTTCTTGTGCTTTATTGGTTTCTGCTCTTGCTGACCTCTTCCAGCAGTTTACTTTCTAACATCCTGAAAGCTTCATCATGACCTCACCTACGGCTGAGATTAAAAGGTAAAAAAGAGAAAGAGTGAACACAACAGGAGAGAAAACAGAAGAGCTTTTGGCAGGAGCCTGGTGACACTCTGGGGGAAGTGAAATGGGATGGGTAACCACCTGGAATAATGGCAGGGATGGGGAAAGAGAGAAGCTCGAATAGCAGGGTCTGAGCAAGAGGATTGAAGGAAACAGCAAGCTAAGCAGACCTCAGGAAGGTAAAAAGGCAGAAAGCCTACGTATCCATCATCTCTCTGTGCCAAAGAGAGATGCTGAGACCTGTTAAAATAGAAAATGGGCTCATTTAAATGACAACGCAAGGCCCAGGTATCTTGTATCCTGTGGCTCCTTCTCTCCTGGACTAAAAGTCTGCTCAGGTCTAAGGTGTAAGAGAAGCCCGAAGATATCTGCGGTGAGGGCAGGATTGGGGGGAAGATGGGAATCAAACAAGGTTGAGAGTGGATAGTTTCTGACCTCACCTTCAGTGGCCACAGAACACTTTGATGCAGCGCAGCCAGCACAGCATCAACGATGTCCTCCCTCCATAGATGCTACAGAGCTACATTTATGCTCTCTCTCTGTACCAGACTACAGGGGACAGAGGCAAAGTGAGAGAACCTCAGCCTGGCCGAGGCTCACACAGGCTGAGCCTGGGACCTTCTGCTTCCTTTATTCTGGGAACTTGCAGCAAGGTTATGTTAAGGCTGCCTAAGCTGAGCATTGCTGCCATTGGTGAAGGATAAACATTTTATTCAGCAGAGGGAGGTTGAGATTTGGGAGCCTGGCTCCATTCTGAACAGGACTGACAATGGAAACATTCAGTACTCATGCCAGGAAACATCATAAGATTCGTTTGGTATCAATAAAAGAAAAAGAAACGTTTTGACAAAACCAGAATATTTTGCTTGGGTTCATTATTAAAAAAAATTAATAAATTCTCTAGTATATGATAGAAAATTAAAACATAAACCCAAATATTGTTGTGTCCCCTCGAACAGCTGGCATAGGTTCTTCAGCACAGCCAGAATCTTTCTTCCGGTTTCCATCCAAAAAGAAATAATGTCAAAATCAGCTTGATGTTAGGAAGTCTTTTAGTGTTGATGAAACCACCTAGGAGTCACGGTACGTAAGGCTATCTCTACCTCTTAAAAAAGAACCTGACCTCTGGGTGTTCATCTCTAAGGCTATTATCTAAATTTGCAAAATTCAGGCTTTGTTTTAGGCTTACAGTACCATGAAGCATCATAAAGTTCAGTGACGGTTGGATTAGGTTTTGACAAATATGAGCAAAACATTGAAATGTAATGTGAAAACAGAAGGAATTCCAGGAAAGAGCAACTGGAAGTCTGTTTTGTGAAAATACTAAATATGTGGCTGCAACTGCAGCTGTAGGAAGTCGTCTAGTGAAAGATATTATGTAAAATTAAAACAAACGAACTTGGTTTGAAAAAATATGGGAGTATCTGACCTGTACTTTTTTTTTTTCACTAAGTATCTATATGTTTTTTGTGTACTTCTGCTTTTTTTATAATGCTAATGAAGAATTAAATTGCTGCGTCTTCAGACTAATGACCCTCATCAAGTCCATTTTAACAATTCCTTCCAAGCCTTTCCAAATCACTGCCTTGTGTTTAGGATAGAGAATTTTAGCTTCTGTGTCTGCCTTTAGTGTTTCTACCAACTGTAGATTTGAGAAATGATATGCTATGTCCCAGAGTACACAAAGCTTCACTTTAGTGTCCTTGACATCTTTGGTCCCTTTTGTGGCTATCTCATAATTCATGCAAGTGATGCCATACAACTGTAAGTTTTTCATGAGGTCATAAAATTGATTTATAGAGATTTTCCCATAATCTCCAAGCAAATTAAAGAAGGTTGATGGAGCTATGCAACTCACTGTTGCCTCAACAATGGTCTCATTCAGAAATGACACTGAACAAGATTGAGGTATTAAGATATCAAGAATGTCCTTAAGAAGCCTTGTCTGTCCGTAAACAATGTGATGCCAACAAACCAAGAAGGGTTGTTTATTCTACAAACTTTGTTGATTTTATCCATGGCATCTACCTTCAGATTAGCCAGATAGTTTCTTACTTCACTTTCTCCTTGCAAATGGAAAAGTCCAATTAATCCATTGCAGATCAGCACTTGGGAAAATAATTCGAGGCTAATCTGCTTTCCTTTCTAAGATACTTGAAATTTAAGATAATTCGTTATTTAAACAGTGTTTTATTTTGCTTTTTGGCTTTTAAAGTAATTTTACAATGAAGGAAATATTCCAATAAAGGAAAATTCCAATTCAAAAATTCCAATAAAAGAAAAATTCTACACACAAACACACATATATATATATATATAAACCTACATATGTAAAACTACGTATTTATATATATCAAATTATGGGGATTTATATGTATATGAACTATTTAAAACATACATATAAAAACTGAACACAAACATCAAACTAATCTGTTTCCAAATTATTAAAAGTGAACATTTCAGAATTGTGGGAACTTTATTCTTCCATCTTTTCTTCTGAAGCTCTTCATGAAGCACTTACATTTTGACAGAACTTATAGTCCAAGAAAATGATCTTTCACTAAACTGCCTCCAACTTCAATATATGCCCTGTGTCAAACTTAGAGAAAGCTTGGATGTAGTTCCAACCTCTGTGGCTGGGGCTGAGTGCCAATTATGCTGCACCCAATGGCCTATAACTGTCTTTTTCCTTCTGTGAATATCACTTTTCTAGTTAAAATCTTCCAGATAGCTTGCAAACTGTTTGCTACTATTGCTCTAGACTTGAAAGTAACCTTGAAAACATTTCTCCCTGGTAGTAATCAAGGTGATTCTTCCAACCTTTCTCAAAAATGGCAGTATATCGTTTCTATCTTTCCTCCTCAAACTCTCCCCAGCAGGTTTCTAAGACCTTTTTAAGGTAGGTGTTATCCTTTTTATTTTCTTATTATTTGATTATTTCATCTCAAACTTCACAGGGAGATGAATATCTCCCAACTGCATGAAAACAGCCATGAGTGCTTTATATGTATGTTCTAAAGCATTTGATGCAATCTGTACTATGATTATACATAAATAAAGGAAGAAATTCTTTTTAAAAATCACCTTTTTGATGGAATGAGTGGGCCTTTTAGAGGAAAAAGTCCATAAAGATCACACAGAAACCAAGAGAGCTCTAAAGGCGAGAAATTCAAGTACTTTAAAGAGTATTTGAAATATAAATGGGGAAATACAAACATTATAAGAATTAGTTTTATTAGAATTAGGAATTAATTCTTAGAATGATTTCCTGAGTAATTTAAAAGTGCTAATGAAAGTATTGGGCCAAATTCTTATCTCCCAATTTTGGCCCTTACTAATATCATCATTGTTGTCGTTTTAGTGCTGTCAGATCTTGTTGTTTTCTCATGGTATTCCTTAAAGCCTCAGCTGCTGGCGTCAGGTGATCATTGGGAATTTTTCTTTTATTTAAATATAGCTTCTTAGTTTTCCTAGTTGTAGAAAGAACTTCAAAACCATATTTTGAGTGCAACTAAAACCATCTGATTTTATATAACTATATCAGATGAGTCAAAGTACAAAATGTACAAAAAACCAGTCACTGTGAAACATAGAAGCTGCCCTAAAGGTCCCAGCATTTAATTTAAACTAACTCCATTGTTGCCAGTGCCAGCAATTACAATGAGCCTGGCATTCATTGTTACCATGTGAAATTATCTGCAAGGTCTTTTCATATTGTTTCCATGCTGTTGTTTTCATGCTCAGTAGAGCATTAAGAGTCAGTGATGGGCAGCTCTTGTGTTAGTCTATGACTTGTGGGGCATTTTCCTTTGGATGCTATTGAAAATCCTCAAGGTGTTTATTGACAAATGCTTCCTACGGGGCGTTATAATGGCGAATTCTCCTTTCTGCCTGCTCCCCAGCTCCTACAAGGCCCATCTGCTCCACATCTAGGCATGCTGTTTTGAAAAATATAAATATATTTTTCTCAGTACCCTCTGTAATATGCCTTCAACAGAAGCTATGGATCAAGTATGATTCTAGACCAAAGGCACTCAGTCCTCCAGCTTTGAGCAGTGCACTGCCATTTCCCCTCCATTTGTTTCTACAGTGCTGACTATGTGTGCGGTCATCCATAAGGGTGCTGAGATACCCTGGAGAGAGAAGGAATAGCTGTAGCTATTTTTCATTATTATATACTTCACTTCGTAATAAATGAGATCCATAGCATGTGAACACTGGTCTTGTAGATCATCATATCAGCAAGCACAAGGAACCTTATGTGCCACAAAGCTAAATAAAATAAAGTAAGTAAGCCTGAGAAAAATAGTCTTGTGAGACAGCAGAGTGTTAAGGACTGTACAGTGTATCCTCTCAGACTGAGAATGACCTTAGGACTTGCAGTAACTAGAGAACAATTAGCTTTAAAGCTAAAGCTATGGTCTGGCTATGGTTTGTATTTCTATCTCGTCGCTGTCTCTATCTATATACACAGATAGCAGAAATGTATAGACTTGAATTTCCATTGTCTTGCAGATGTCTTGAGGATAACAGACCAGCAATCAACTTGTGATCTAATGAAACAGCAGCACTAACAACAGGATTCTTGTTCAATGCTCTTGTTGATGGTAAGTGTTGGATGTCTATATGGAACAGACCAGCTCAGATGGGGTATTTTAAGACCAAGGTTATAAAAAATCTAGGTTTTGTAAAACCTCCACAGGCTTATAGGTACAGTATCTGCATCCCAGCACAGCAGGGTTGGATGGTCCTGCTGAGAACTTAAAGTGAATTTCTAACCTATCTGACAACTTCCTCGTAGTTATGGCCACTCTGGTGTATGACTTTTAAACATAGCTGGAAAGTGAGTCTGCCCCCTGAGGATGGTGTACAGAGTCTGAGGTTCCACAGAAAGAAAAGAGCTAGAATAAAAACTTCCATATTGAGGACTTCTAGAGGTGAGGGTTCTACCTTGCAACTCATTTGGCATCATAACCTTTAAAAATTCCACTCAAAAACTCACACAGCATACAGTTCTGCTCCTGTTTCAACATACAGTGGGTTTCTTCACGGTTTGCCTTGGAGTGAGTTGAGAGAATTCTGGTTTGGTTAAACTTTCTGCCTCTCAGATAAAAAACAGCAGCAATTTTCTGCTTGAATTTCTCTGTGACTAAATCCATTGATCATCCTTTCTCACTGTGAGTGAGGAGTGTGTTTTCTCTTTAATAACTCCTATCCTTCTCCCTGAATATTTTTTTCTCTCCCCTTCGCTTGTTTGTGTTGTGTTGGTCAGTCCACTGCACTATTCCTCCGAGAGACAGAGAGAGCGCAAAATTGAAGTTATTTTATGCTTGGTCTCCCCCGGTCCCAATTTTCAAATCTTCATGTCAATTTTCACACATCAGTGTCATATGGTGAATGCTATGGAAATTTCAGTGGGGTCCTTGGGAGGCAATTTATACATGACCCCCTATTCCCTCCCCCAAGCAGGCTGCAGCTCCAGCCTTTACAAAGAATAAGTGGATTTATAATTAATGTGGATTTAAAACTGTAAGTACATCAGGAAATTTTCCCGTTATTTGCCTCTTTTGCAATATGAGTTCAAAGGACTACAAGCTCTGTCCCTCTCTTTCCCCCCCAAATAAATTAGCTCAAGTTAAATTAGCAGAAATTACAGTGTGTTGAAAGAAGAGATCAACTCATTATTAATGTTACTTTTTTTCCTAAAAGATATGTGGAAAAAGGTTTGCCATGCAACTAATTTGGTAATCACAAGTTATCAAATGCACTCATTGCCACCTACCTGGGTGAATCAGAAGATTAGCAGCAAATGAAACATGGTATGGTTTCGATGGGTAATTATACCTTCTCGTAAACTAATGAACATACATTGTCTTAAGAGTCCTTGGTGAGTAAAATCCTAGCAACAGATGCAAAAGCTCAGCTGACACCATCAGAGCATTTCAATCATTGACCTTAAAATTGGCCCCTGATATCAGAAAGGGGTACACAGAGCCTCCTGCATTTCACAGTGTTAATTATCCTCTCTGTGGGGGGGAAAGGGATGACAAATTGTCCAGATTATATCTCAGAGCAACTTAAGCCTTACCCATTCACAAGGAGACCTAAACTGCCTCTGATCCCCAGTCTTTTGGTTTTACTTAAAGAGGGTACCAATGGATCACAAGTACTTGCTTCTCTGCATGACCTACCAGTGGTGCCAAAAGAAAGATCTTCTAACATCGAGAGCCATTGTTTGGGTTTTGTTTCTATCCCTCAGTCCCTGTATGTTGTTCTCCTCACCCTTGTCTGATTTTTCATAGTTTTGGAAAACTGTCTTAGAAATCACAGTGGTAGTGACATGGTTGAGGGAGTTATTCTTCTGAGAACTACGGGGATCAGGTTTGGGCTTTGCAATGTAGTGTCTCATCCAGGAGATGCAGAAATCGGAACCACATCATCCTCCAGTTTGTTTAACTTGCTTCAAAGCCAACTGGAATGTGTACCACATTGCAAACCTCCACCGAGCTCCCTTCCCTGGTGATTTTTGTGATCAGCCTCTGGATGGGATAACTTTATCAGAGCTGTTACCCTCCTTTGATCTGGCTAGAGGGAAATGAACTGGATGAACGCTCTGCCGTGCCACACAGAGACCAGCCAATGCTGGGTGTGCAGGCAACAGCACACTGTAGCTTGAAGTCATTTTCCTAACAAGATCCTTGGAAGGGCTATAGAAAATATATTTGTTTGGCATGCTGCCACTGTACTGCTGGCTGTGATCTTATCGCTTCTCCCAGTCTAAGGCAGGAGTAGGCCAGGTGAATTCCTGAAGGACGATGCAAAAGGGGAAAAAGAATATCTTATAGGTCCTGGGGCTCCCTTATCCGTTGAGGTGCTGTTTTCTTTGGAGGTGCTACTCAGCCAGTGTTAGAGAGATCCTTTGGGATACTGAGGCCTGGAGGGACAGTGCAATGTAAAGCTGAAAACTGTAGGAAATGTTTACTCTAAACCATGGGGTAACCTCAGTTTTGTGCTTTGCTAAGGATGGTAGTCTTCAAGCGGTGGCCAAGATTGTCCCAGTTTATCAAGGACATGCCCATAGCACTGTTATAATGAGTCTTCTGGTGGTGGATGAGGTGTGGACTCTGGGACAACTTTGCACCATGCAGTCATAGGATCACCAGTTGAAATCTGCAAACTCTGCTGTTCTCACCAGCCCCACTGAAAATCTGCCTGTATCTAGGGTTAATTCACCCAAGGCATATTCACTGCTCTACACCGATGTAGCTGACAGAAGGATAGAGCCCTTAGCTAAATTGTGTATATTCCTGTAAAGACAGGGGCAATCCACCAAAGCAAGGCACTATAGCACATAACTCACGGAGTGGGCATGTGCCCCTGTGTGTGTGCACCTGGGTGTGTGAGAGACAGAGAAAGAGATTAGGTATATCGGGAAACATATGAGAGATGAGACTGGAGAGAGAATTTCCAGAAAGTACAGCCACCATCAGAAACTCTGTCTTGCCAGCTGGAGGGTTTTGCTCTGCTGGTGCTTCTTTTAACTTGACAGCTCAACTCTTAGCCCAGCTCATAGTCACGGCCTATAAATTTAATTACAATGGGGGTAGGGGAGGAACAAGCCTGTACGGCACTTGGCACAGTGCTGAAAATAACCAGCATTAATACCTTTGACATTGAAGCACCTGCTAAGGGCACAAGCCACTGTACAGCTGACCGACTCTTCTCTGAAGACAGGATGTGTCACTTCACTTGTCCTCCAAATGTGCAGCCCACCCTGATAAAGTGGGGAATCTGAGGCTCTGCATTTTGTACAGCACCACAAGGCAGCATTTCACTCTGGAGTAATCAGAGAGGGATGTTCAGCATCCCTGACCATGTGAAAAGGGAGCGACTCAGCCACTGCCGCAGCCAGTGTGCCTCATGGATTTCATTTTTCTCTTTCTGATGTAGTGGGCTACTTCCCGTGTTCGCAACTAAGAGCCGCACTGCAGACAGTTGTGAACATTTCTGCTGGCCCAGAGGGCCTCTCGCTTTAATGCTATTCTTGGGGCTTTCCCTGGGTAAAGTGGTGAAGTGAACAGATTGGAACTTTGCCCACACATATATATTTAATTGTGTGCTGATTTTCTGCTAGGGGAATGTAATAGACCCATCACTTGAGGCAGAAAAGTCCCAGCTGAGTCAACAGGTTAGAGATTTCCCCACTTGTGGTGCTTCTTCAGATGTAACAACTCTCACATAGGTAATGACTCCTTGACAGATCTTGAACCTTTTATGCCATTTCTGATAACCTCTAGGGAGGGAGGAAACAACTTAAGGATTTGAGGAGTATTTGGCCTCTTTTTTATGCATGCTGCAGGGATCTACTTGTGATCATGGCTTTGCGTTGTGGTGTTTGGAGCTCTCCCAGCTGAGAGAAGAAAGCACCTGAGCTCCTCTCACAGAGTCAGTGGTGAGACAGTGTCAGAATGCAAATGAAACCTGGACCACATTTGACCTTTTCACTGCCAGAAAAGACACTGATGCTGCTGATAGAAAGAGTTTTACAGAGTGTGAGTTGATTTTCTTTTATAAATTATTGTTGAACTTAAACCCATTTTAGTTCAAATCAAGTTAGTCAAATTCAAATCAAAATCAGATTTAACACACACACCCCCGAAATTTGAGGGTATTTTCATAGCCTTTGGGGAAGTGCTTAGTGGACCTGTCCATCACTTAGGGAACAGACTACTAGTGTCTTTAAATCATCTTCATTACCCCCTTTCTTTTTAGAGTCCCTATGCCATGAACCATGCTGCCTGGCTATATCCTTCTGATCCGAAACAGACACATTTGCTCAGGCCTGAGCTTTAACCAGCCCACCCAGCCCCTGAGCAGGGCAACACGCCAGGCAAAAGGGGTGTCTTTGCATAAACCATCTGAGACCTCAGAGGGCAAGACAAAACACAGTTTAAACACGCTATTGAGTCATGCAGTATTCAACCTATTCAGACTTAGCAAATGCCTTCAGGAGATCAGACCAAGCACCACAAGTATAGTTGTGACTATGCAGCAGCCCATAATGCAACAGCTCTGATGTGAAGTTATTACCAGAGGCACAGTGTTGATACCTGTGTTAAGCCTCTGAGCATTGCCCAGTGTGAACTATGTGTTTCCACAAGACTGAGCAGACCCAGACAGAGCTGATTGCTCTTGCAGTTAATAAAAAGCACTGCGCTTTCTCTCTTGACAATCCCGACACCTGAGTGCTTCCTGCGTATGACAGTTAGCACATTCTGGTTGCTCAGTGGCCTGTGAGAAATGAGCCTCTTCTCAATTTAGTTCCTATCATCAGACAAGCGGTACACACAATAAAAAACACACCTTGACAGTCAGCCCCCAAAGTAGCCCGAGGGACTGAGGGTCTGGACTTCCCTTTCTCTCATACGCAAAGCCCATAAAACCGATATAATTTATTGGGCTGGATTCTGCTCCCTACTACCTTCAGGTAAATCAGAGTAACTCCACTGAGGTCAAAGGAGTCACTCTGGTTCAGTGTCAAAGTGCAGAATAGCCTAGAGGAGGGGAACCTTTCCTGACCCCACCACGTTTCTTCTTTAGATGGAGCTTGTCAAGCCGTCCTGACTTGCGCTGATGGCCATGGCCTGTCACAAGGTACCCTCAATCAGGACAAGGTAAAAGCACTGCCTCTGCTCGTTAGCTGAGCATTTGGCCCAGGGCCTGGCCTTCCTGCAGCAAAGAGCATCAGGATGTGTATGATCTCCTTCTTTCCCAGGACAGTGAGAAAGGCACAGGGCAGAGGGGCTGGTGGGCTGGAGCAGGACTGGGTGGATGTTGCAACAGGCTTTGCTCCAGCCCGGCTCATCAGGTCACGTCAAATGAAGCTAATATAAATGTCAGTGTACCGCTTTCAGTTGTGAAATCTCTGTTTGTTGTAATGTAGTTCATTTTCAGTCTTCCAGCTCTACGGATTCTATCAGCTGACATGTCTGGCTGGTATCCTCTGCCAAAAATACACACACTCTCAACATGTCTCAGGAGTTGTTTTTCCCCCCTCCCCGTGACATACTCATGTCAAATTTCTTCCTGGCTCTGTGAGACACAAGACTGTCCACACCTACCAGATAATGAGTTTAACATTTCAAGGACAGAAGCTCTCAATCTGAGTGAGACACAGGGTGGATTTGCAGGCCTGCTTTGGGGTAGGTGCCAAAGGTAGCAGTGCTCTTTTAAGTTTCTCTGGCATGCTCTCTTTTAAGTTAATCAAAATCAGCAGAAACAGATGATGTATGGCTTAGAGTACCATCAGTAATATTGTTACAGTTAAATATTGTGTTATTAGCAGTAGCTTAAATTCTTTCATTGTTCCTTGCTTTCAGAATAAACTCAATGACCTTTTGCAGGTCAAGCTGGAGATGGAATTTATTCTGCTCCCTGGATCCTCCTCAGGGTTGTCCCATCCTGGCCCTCCATTGGTACAGTTACCAGGTCTACTCCAGCTTCACTTTCTTCCCCACGTAATTTCTCCCTTCTCTCCTAGTGATGCTCTCTTTTCGTCACCTCCAGCCTTTGATCCCCATCTCTAACATCTTCCAACTGCATTTTCTACTTCTTCCTCAACTTTCCCCTTTTTGTCTGTTTACAGCAGCATACAGGTTCTTGCTGATTTGTCTGAAGAGAAAACTGAATCAAGTTGGATTTTCCTTCCTCCTCCCTCTCCCACCGCAGTCACAAACATTTTTCTCCTTTTCTTGCCCTTATGACCCAGAAGTCTAATTTCATCTCTTGATCTTCACTTTTGTCTCATTTCTTTTCTCATGCTACCGAACCTTTCACTGCTCTCTGTTCTCCAGCTTTCATAATACAGTGCTCTATTCCTTGCATTTGTAAGCATCTCTCTTTGTCTTTGTCCTTGCCTTTCTGGAAACCATAGCGTAGGAAATACCTAGTCTTGCTCAGTGTGCTTTCTCCACCTTCTCTGTCCTATGTACCCAACCTTACATCCCTCTGAAATAGCTCTCAGCCAAAGCTTTCTATATTTCTTGGGCAGAACTTGACAGCAGTATGCCAGCCCCAGCCTCTTGACCCATCAGCAGTTTTCAGCATTATTGCTTACTGTTTGAAATCTGTTCTTCTGAGCATCTGTGACTCAGTCCTCTATTGATGTTGCTCTTGTTGACTGAAGGCTCCTCATCATCTCCCCACGTCCAATTTTGTGTTGGCTTCACAAATACTGATCCTGAATCTCTTCCTCTTCTGCTCCCATACTTTTCTCTAGGCAACCTTATCTGCATATACAAACTCAAGTATGACTGCTATGACAGTGACTCAGAAGTCTACTCCAGACTTCACTGCAGTGCCTTTGACATTTACTCACTCATGGTGAACCATCATCTTAAGCTGACCATGAATTTCTAATTTCCACATTACAAAATCTTGCCTCTTTTTCTCTCCTGTTTTCTACCATGACTTGGGGCCACACTTACAGCTACTGAGACATCTAAGGTAAGCAATTTCTTCAACTTGGTCACCTCCCTCTAATTCATTACATACAGAATGTGGCGATGACTTCCTGAGTTTTATTTATAACAAACAGAAAGGATCCTGAATTTTCTGGTCCTCCACACAACTGAAGCTTACAGAAGCTCAGAATGACTTGCATTTTATGTGTGGAAACATCCTTTTTTTCTGGACAAATTGGATCACATCCCTGCTTTTCAAAACTGCTCTGTAAATGTAATTTCTCCAGCTTATTGCTGTGACCAAGTTTGGCTTCCTTCCCCTGGAAGGAAGACCATTTTCTGTGACAGCTCTTCTGTTTTAACAAATACAAGCTACTCTTCACTTTGAAGACACTTTTCTGATGCACTAACACAGTACCACTTTAGCTTGGTCTGCTGCTGAAACACTGCTGCTCACAGTCAGGAGCAGGTCTTAGGGGCAGCCAAGGAGCCAATGCCCTGTCCACCCTCTCGGGCTGGCTGGCTAGAACATACACACTGCCTCCTTATGAGAGCAAGAAGTATGTTTACAAAGCTCTCCTTCCCTGGATGCAGCTGTATTTTATGCTGGTGCAAGTCATCATACTATTTCTTCTGCTCTCTTCCCACTTCATCTTCCCTTGGTTTTCCTTGTGCATTTCCTGGGACAAGAACAAGATTTTATATTTCTACAGCACCAAGCGCAGCGGCTCCCTAACGTCTGTGAATGGGACTGTGAGATGCCTTATGCAATGCTGGTGATAAATAACATAAATTTGAAAAGGGCTTTGAAATAGCAGTAGGGGAACAGAATGGGACAGTTAACAGAAACACTGCTCCAGACCTTGTGTATGAGACAGGCACACTTTGATCTTTGTAACTGGTGGGTCAGACTCCAGTTGCTCTGGCTGTTAGACCAATCTCTGCAGAAAGGTGGGATCAACTGAGATCAGAATTAGTTCCTCTGGACAACGAGTGACAGTAGTGCTTTTATTTTGGCAGGCCAGTATCATTCCAGCAATCGGCACAGCGCAAAAACATGCACACACGAAGTCTTCTCCTGCTCATGGCAGCCAGAGCACCTTTCAGACATCCTACCTCACCTGCTGACACAACCCATCAGCGCCCACCAAAATCAAATGTGGCTAATTAGAAGGTGATGACAGCCAAGGGACTGCTGCATTTGCATGCTAATTCCCCTGTTTTAGCATCACACAGCCAAACTACAGGTAAAATGAGACTGTGCGCTTCATTCCAGACTATTTCCTGTTTTCTCTACAGCACACACGCATACACACACATACACTTTCTCTTGGGCTTTGCTGTCCTGAAGCCAAAAATCAGCTGGAGATTGTATTACATGTGCTTTCCAAAAAGCTGGCCAAGAATTGCAAGGGGCAACATGGTTTTGTCCTCTTGTTGCGACAGGGCTGCAAACTGCAACTGTAGATGAGTCCTTAAATGTCACAGCAGCACAGCTCATGGTGGGGAGAATAGAACTCTTTCAGCAGGCTGGGTTACAGCTTCCTCATGCTCTTTATGCCAGGGCTTAGGATGGATTCCTGTCTCTTGTTTCACACAGTATTGTTGAAGGTTTTTTTCGAGTATCCAACCTCCTCTCCTGTTCTACCACTGGCGTCTGCCCCTGATCTAAGTCTACCAATTATTTCCTTTAAGTGTCAGCAGCACACCAGACACACTGAGATATAACCTTTCTTCAAGTTGATGCTGTTAAACTATTACTTGAAACTGAAGTCGCAGTTGACAAGTGCTACTTCAGTCACTAATAACTACTTCAGAAGTGCTAGTGGTGTCTTGGCTCTTAATGTTGTGGCTCAGGGCTCAGGGAGTGTCTTTACAGGTCATTTAGAGCCATCCATCTGATCTGAAACCAGATCAGTCAATCTCTCCTCTGGCTCTGCATCTTCCTCTGTTCATCCCCTGAGCTCTGCAGCAGTGGCATGTCTGGGTAGTTGTAGTGGCTGCCCAGATCCTAGAAGACTTCTCTTTGGGACACATCTGTGAGATACAACCTGAATTTCAGTGTTTGCAGCAAGAGAAAGGTGAGGGCTCCAACCCCTTTAAGCTGAATATGGCCCTTTCAAGGGACAAGGCTCTCCTGTCCTTGCCCCATTAAGGTTTTCCCTTTCTTTTTCTTTAAAGCAAATTGAACACCTTCCTGAGAAAAGCAGGATTTCTGTATGGAAGGAGGATGAGTGCTCAGATACACCCCCCAGCTTTGCAGATGCAGGTAGGAAATCGTTTTCCTGTCCTTTCACAATCCTCTTTCTTGAGGCTTAACCTCTTCAGTCTAATTAAAACATCTGAGGTATCTTAGATCCAGAGGCTTCACAGTTTGGCAGAGGTCACAAGTATTTCCCTTATATTTTGGCAGGGTTTTGGAACAGTCTTAGGATAAATTGGGAAGAGAGTAATATAAGACGAGGCCAGATCACCTGGGTCACAGAGCCTTTCACCCTGTTACTGCAGTCAATCCTGTAGGAGATGTTAAATCCTGAACAACCTCCCCTTTTCCTTTGCCTCCTGCACATAACAAGCCACAATGTGATATAACAAACTAGGTCTGGTTTTTCAGCAGAAACAAGATATGTCAGGTTTTAAGTCTCCTTGACATGACAATGTCTTCATCTAAATCCTGAAGCCATCCTTTGGATAGCCCAGCCTTGGTCTAATGTCTTTTAGAAAATGATGCTCATTTAACTCCTGAAATGTGAAATCTAGGTCTCGGGTCAAGAGCACAGATGTTGTCTAGCTGAAAAATTCCGATCCATCAGAGACTGTTTGTAAGAGGCTAACTTTTCAAACTTTGGATTGCAGCTACACTCTTACTTCTATATATAATCTTTTAAAGGGTAAGATCTAAATAAAAATGCCTTTGAAGAACAGGGCACTTTTTTATGCTTTCACCCCCGCAATTTGTTAGGAGACAAAAGACTTTTTCAGGGCCACAACTAGTCTGCACAGAACAAATAGCCAGATCTCAGTTTAAACTTTATTCCTCCTTCACTCTGTATCCAGCCCTGAATTCCTTCAGGCAGGAGTTTGATGAGACTTCTTGGGAGAATCCCCTAAGACAGGCAAGGTCAGATCACACAGATGAAGGGACTTGCCACCATGGGAGATATGGAAGCACCTCAGCTAGAGTAGGGCAGATGCTTCATATTAAAAATAAACCGAGTTCTTATCTTATTAATTGTAGGGACAAATTTAATCTAGTCCCAGGCTATCAGGAATCACCCCTTCTTTGTTAGAAGATGACAGACCTCTGGCCAAGCCACATACCCTTTGGTAGTAAAGAGATTAGCTGAATCTCATGCCAGGCAAACTTCTAACCCCCAGGAGTTGTGTTGGTTATGGGCAGGATGTATCTACAACACAGAAAATTTTCATCCTCAATGGGAAATGCAGCTGAGCCAAAGGGAAGCTTGTATTGCACCTGTAACTAGCACAGATTGTATATGCATAAGAGTTTCCAGAAGGCAAGAGAAAGTCCATTCATACGGCAATTGGGTCTTTATATCCTCTTCATGTGTATGAATTTATGGTTGTATGAACAGCCATATCCAGTTATTGAAGTATTTGATGATCCAAAGTGCTAAGGCCTTCTTATTCCATCTCATTCACCGTTAAAGTTTTGTACAACCTTTTTACTGGCTTTCAGCCTGCAATAAATACAAATGACTTGCCAATAAAAGCTGGTGTCTCCCTCCTCAGGAGGACTATAGCATCATTGTTATTTAAGAGGTGGCAGTTTTGACACAATGCTTATTTAACATTCATAAAAGGGAAAAAAAAAGTAAAAAGATGATGTAATAAATCTGCACGTTCTTCCTAAGCAGCCGTTGAAAGTCTGAATGCTCTTCCCCTTTCCAAAAGCATCAGCCGTTTAATGTTTCCTAAGTTGTTTTTACATGAATTAGGGCGTTTGAGTGAAGCACTGTCAGTTACAAAACCACGCTGTTGTCTCCAGCTAATTTTGTGTTAGCAGCTCTTTTAAACTGCTAAATCTAGTTTTTAGTGTATGATGATTTTGTTTTGTGATGGTGTAAAACAGCTGCTACTTTTCTGATGAGTTGCCTGTTTTCCATTTTATGTCTCTGCAAGATGTTGGGTTTCATCATGGCCCAGTCAGACAGGCAGCTGAGAACAACCTGCAAAAAAACCCTGAAACCCAACAAAGAAAGATCCCCAAATCCAGAGGTTCAACCATCCATACACCCGAACGTCAGAGTGATCAGTCCTCCTCCCTCTTCACTTGTACCCTGAGATCGTGTCAACAACTGAACCTACACTAGGATGATCTAAATGAGAATAAGAAAGCAAGATTATCAGGAAAGCAGATTACTTGCTGCTTTAAGAGGACACATGAGAAGACATCTAAATCCCCCAAGGCTGTTCCTGGGGAGCTCGTGCAGACTGGGATGGCTGAGCTTGTAACACTGCTGTGCATTCTACTAGAGGGGAAAACTGCAGCTCCTCACAGCAACTGACTGGAGAAGGGGCACCTACCCAGGCTTTTCTGCGCTGGGGTGACAACAGAGCTGTCAAGCAGGATGAACTACATTTGAGCATTAGGTGCTTACCTCACCTAGATTCACCCAAATGACAGAATGAAGAATTAGAGCCAGATATTATCCTTTGTCCATTTCCATGTCCCGAATCTTTAGCAAAGATCAGCTACAAAAGGCCAGGGAGACTGGCACTGGTGTGCTTGGTCTAGTGCTCAACCTCTTGCAGCAGTGGAAGAGACCACCCATTCCACATTCTTCCCTCTGGCCACTGGTGCCAGGAGGATGAAATTATGGCTTGGAGTGTCTTTCCAACCTAATTATCACTCTGCTTTCCTCTGGCTGTGCTTGCCAGTCACTGATGTTTTGCCACTGGATTTCTTGGGTGCCAACTCTTCTCATCAGCAGGACCCAGGATGCAGCTGCTCGTGCCACCCAGGAGATGGGAGGAAGGGCCAGACTGACCGTAAGTTACCTACCACTACCTGATATCAGGCAAAATTCCTGTTACCTTTGTTCAAGGTATCTTGCACTTAATGTTCACCAAGAAACGCTCATGAGGAACCACATAGTGTTTCCCATGTCACCCTGTAGATATTACACTGCTAACTTTCCCACACAGGCAAACAACCCTGCTTTATTCAGTGGCAGAAGGCTGAATGGTTGATCTTCTTTTATCCCCTGTACCCTGTGGGCTGGCATTTGTTCCATGTGTGCAAAAGCAAGAAAATGATGAAAGGCATAAAAGAAGCACTTGGAGAACTCCTCGAAGAGGTGAAGACTAAGATCTTTCCAATAATAACCCACATCCCATAAAAAGATCTTGGATTTGGATAGGCAAATTGGAAGCAGCTTGCCTTCCTCATTCTTCCTTCCCTTTGCACTTACACCCCTCCCCAGCACAACATGTAGGCTTTTCCAAAAGCTGTGCAACTCATTGAACAGCAGTAGTCTAAACTATTACGGAGATCTTAAACTGCTGAATTGTTACAAGCTACAATTGATTGCAACTGAGCCTGTGAATTCAAGTGCTAGAAAGTGCATAGAGAGAAGTGGAGAAAGGATGCTAAGGATTTTGCTTATGTTTCAGGGGTTTTTTTACTTTCCTTTTGCATGCAGCACCATCATAAGCTTTCTAAGCAGTTGTGCCTTAATGAGTTCTGCATCTCTTTCAGTAATCACTGGACAGTTTATCCTGGTATTTCCAACATAAAAAGTATTCTCTGTTTGTCTTCTAATTTGCTTCTTGCAGTGTCATTTCTGAAGAATTGTACAAGGGCTTTGAAGGCAGATCCAGAGGGAAAAATTGATGATGTGGGGACTATGATACTTACTCCCCCTTAAGCTAAAAAACCCTTTTTAGCTTTTTAAAACTAACACCACCACCCTTTTTTTTTTAGCCTCTTTCACTCTATTCTGCATTGGTTTTATTTGCACCCTCATCACCAGAGCATCTGAACACCTCCGAGTAGTACATTAAGCAACGTGACTAACATCTGTCACATATAGTTTACTCTCTCTCTCTCAGCATCCTTAAAATGAATTTAGTGCTTGTGCTGGATCGATAGTGCTGGAGACAGACGGTCTCTGTTTAGCCTCGGTGCAGGCACAGTATGTGTGAGACTCCCCAATGGGTCTTCCAACCTGCTGCTCCTCTGCTCTTCCTCCCCAAGTGTCAGCTTGGTCGAGAGAAGCACCTCTGGATCAAATCTGGGGACAGAGAAGTTCAAGCAGTTTGGGGAGATTAGATGAGGCTGCATGCTGAGGGACACGTACATGATCTTAGGTGTCTGCAGTAGCAAATCTATTCCTGAGCCCAGCAGCAGCCATTGCTTTTCCAAGGTCTTCTGCCTTCTTCAGGTGGCTTTGCTTACTTTTCAGTATCAGTTACAATTTACAGCTATTGATGGACCAGGATGTAACTGTTTTGCACCATCAAAAGCTTTCTCTACTAGATATCTGCCACCGGGAGCCTTTGACAAAGACGGTCTCAGATACTTGAAGTCAGGTCAATACAAGTCACATACTGAACAGGGCTGGCAGCCCTCTGCTTCGAAGCATAACTCCAAGAACAAGATCTAGGCATCCTGAGGCACTGTAATTTCAAGCAATATTTTTTGTTAATGGGCCAACTACATTTTGCCTAATTTTGCTTTCAATGCATGGGATTGTTATTGCTTTGTGGCCTCACACAGGTGTTTAAGCAGTTTTGTTGTGTGATTTTTCAGCAGCGGCATAAGGTTTTATTGACTGTTACCTAAAGAGTAACTTCAGAGGAAATGAGCATCGGCAGCCAGTTGTGATGGATGCATGTGGAGCTATGGCAGAAAACTCAGGAGCTGGTGACTTTTCTGTCACCATCTGCTGTATTTTGGGTAAGAGTGCAAAGTAACTGAAAAGGGACACTGCTTTTCATGCAGTGAGAATTAGGAGGAATGAAGTTACTAGTTTGTTTCCCCAGAAAACTGTTAGCTTCTCAGCTCTCTTAATATGAACATACTGAGGACAGGTCAATAGGTAAATTAAATCCCAGTGTTTGTGAGGATACTAGGGTGTTGGAGTTATTTTGGTCTATGAATATGCATTATGTAGCAGATTAGGGAACTTTGTTCTCTGTGTGGTAACCTCGATTATACAGCTTTTGACTCATAAGAGACCTGACCCACAACTTGGCCTTGTTCCAGTTCCATAGTAGGTCAAACCCCAGGTGATTAACAGTCATTTCTCCTCCCTGCCACCAGCCTGTACCTTGCTTCCCACAAAAGCAAACCCCAGGTACCTGGCTGTTTGGAAATCCAGCATCGTCCAGCAGGACCCACTCAAGGCATGTTCCAGAGCCTGTGTCTTTGGACAAGATCTGAGAGTGTGCTGCAGTGCTAGCAGCAATGGAAACATGAGTTATCTGATCAAGAAAGAGAAATACGTCTATTTCAGAATGCATAATCTTACCACATATGTGAAGCAGTTTAACCATTAGCAAGTTGTCAAGCATTATTGAATGGAATTAGCCTCTTTATTTCTGGTCAGGATCAATCTTTTCCCCCCCTTCCCGGTACAATGAGTGCTTATATGTTGCACATTGCAATGCCTAGGGCAGATGACACTTGCCAAAGGGCCTGATGATCAATTCTGATTCAAATCTGACAGGAAGAGACTTGAGAGAATCTGGATTAGATGATCAACCGGAGAGATAAATCCACATTTAATGCTCCCAAATGTCTATGTCTGTTGTATCCACCTCAAATATTGGATACATTAGTATCCAAAAGTAAGCATGATGCACAAGGACAATATATGAACTAGTATATGGGCAGAGTACAGGGGTGAAGGTAGCATTTCACATGCCTTTCTGAATTGAATATCATGGAAGTGTAGAATTGACAGCCCTTTGGAATTAAGTGAAATATTAATTATAAAACCATGGGACAGAGAAATGCTAATGTCCTCTTGCCCACCAACTCTATGGTACAGAGACCATGGGCAGAAAAATGGACTTTCCATGGATTTTATGTGCTAAAAATCTCTGTTAGATTTGTACCTCCAATTTAGAGATGAGAGAGAGCGAGACCTATTACCAGTCCCAGATCTTGGAGCCATGCCTTCATTTACCACCAGTCGGCTTTGCTCCTCTCCTTTTTCTTTCCATGTCTGGCTGTATATGAGTATTCATGAACGCTCCTTATTATTTCTCCCTTCACAGTTGCTTTTTTCTTCCCACACCTGCCAACATTAGCTCCTTTCTTTGAATCACGCTGCTGTACAGCTTAATGCATGTGATCTCCATGCCAAGATGTTATTTAATTTCCCAACAAAGTTCTTTTGGCGTGGAATGAGCCGAGCAGTAAGAGCACAGAGGGGAGGCATAGATGGGAATGGGAAGGGGAATGAGAAAGAAAAGGGACTCAAATGTCTGTTGCCTCTGGCTTCACATATCAAAGTTGTGCTTCCTGTGGCTGGGGAGCAGTGTGGGTGGGGTGGAAATGGCAGCAGGGGGTTCATCTGTGGCAGGTTGCTGAATCAGGAACCCTGACACTTGTGAAGTACTCTGTCAGGAACATTAAGTATCCAAAAGTGATAAAGCTTCAATTTGCTAGTCCATTAGACTAATTACTGCAATAATTAAGTAACTACTTGATTAGAACTAATGGGTACCTAATTATCCAGGAGAAAAGTATCAGGTGGCAATTATCAGGTGGCAATTAATAGACTGGAGTTAATGTCTTAGCACTGTCTTTGTATGAATTCATAAGCAAGGTAAAGAAAACAAACAATAACTTATTAATATTTATTGGTGCCACAGTGTTTTTCAGCTTGTTTCATTTACACAAAGCCAATTAGTGAAAAGACATTTAGTGTTGCAAAGATGTAAAGTGACTGAAGCAGGAGTTTGATTTTAAAGGAACAGGATCACATTAGCACTTATAAGCAAAGACAAATGGGTATCAGCCAGGGACTTGGTTCTGGTGCTACTAATTCATCAACAGAAGAAATCAGAGTAATTGAACTCAGCATTAATAATGAAACAAACAGGAAGGCAACTCCTGTCTTAATGGGGTTCACTTTAGTTTTGGTCTCTCCCTGAGTCTTCATCAGCATTTTCTACATTGCAGGGGAAATGGAGGCAGCACCTTAGTGAATGAACGGGAACTTCCCGCTGTCAGGGGTGGAAGACACCATAATAAAATCTTCCAGGCCAATGCTGCAAACTCCCTAAAGGAGACAGATTTCCTGGACAGCTACTGCCTGGTTGCAACACTGCTACAAACACGGTTTCCATAATGAAGGCAAGGTGGTAGAACTGAATTCCTGCCCGTATGCTGTGCTTACCTGTGTAAAGAAACTGCAATGACATCTCCATTTGTGGTAATTTCCCCTCAGCTTAGCACCCGTTTGAAACATCACTGGTAGTTCCCATGGGTGAAGTCTAAAACTAAATCTATTCTTTAGACCTCAGATGCTTTAGGTGGATGTTTTTGTTTGGGTTTTTTTCATGGCCGTGCAAAGGACCAGCTTCCCAAATGACATAAATTGCTGTTGTTTCTTTGATGTCAATATGATTGTAGTGATTTATGCAGAATCAAACCATGGCCTAGGATCTACTTTTCCCACTCTCTGCTCCAAATTCAAAAAGCTTTAAATTTCCCAGCAGAAAACTGAAAAATCCCAGGGAATTTTTTCTGCAAATCTGTATGGCCTTAATGATCATTGCTCTACTCAAATGAGCTTCAAACCAAAAACTGTTGTGCATGCAAGTTGTCTCCTTATCTTTCTATGGGAGAGCTCATATTAGCAATAATTACTTTCTTGAGCAAGGGTTTTTTAAATGTGATGTACAAAGAGCTGGTGGCTGCTTTCAGAGCGTGGAATGAAGGGTTCCCTTATAAACTTTGGTCCTTTAAAATTCAACCGCTAGCAAATGAAAGACCAAATTCTTTGGTGGATTTACACCAGTGTAGTAAGATGCAGCTCTGCACAGTACATGGTTTTATGGAAGTTGAGGATCTTACTCCTTCAATAGCTATTCCCCCCCCCCCCCCCTTTTCTCTATGGTATAAATAAATGAAAAGTGTCCTAATCATATTTTAGACTGTGTGCAGAGTCACACGCTAAACCATAATGTCTGTATATTAGAACATGTGGGATGATAAATGGAGATAAATCTAAAATTTATAGAACATGAACATTTGCATGAACTGCAATATCCAAACATATAGACTGTTAAGTAACAATTGTCATGAAGGGCATAAAAAATTCAACTTTGTTTCATGAAAAGAACTCAAATTCCTAACATGATTAAGATAATATATCATTTGTTCCTATCTTATTAAAGGCGTAATTGTTGTTAGACACAGAAGTAGCATTAACTCTAATCTGCCTTTATATATGTACAAATAGGAGGGGAGGTGAAAGTGAAAATTGATGCTTTTGGTGATCCATAGGCATTTTATTAATGTTTGAATAATAACTGCCTGGAGGGCCTGTTATAAATTAAAGGGACGAATAGAGATATAAATTTTTATGAGGACTAGTTATACATTTCCATTATGTGTTTAAAAATGAAGGAATTACTGTGAACACAGCAGAGCTCACATTTATTTGAGGTGATTTGGATGGGAGGGAAGGTGCAGTGAAGGAAGCTGCATGCTGGCTGTAAGAAAGATGTATCTGTCCCTTTGAAAAGATATATCATATGTCATGCATGAACTCTGTTCTATGGGAGACTTTTCTTTGCAGCTGATTTCGCATGATTATTTATTTGACAACAGCAAGTGATGATATAGCAGGAGTTTTAGGCCACTTAGAGAAGAATTCTTATTCTTAAATCATAGAGGAGTTCCCAAACCCCAACCACTGTCAAACAAGACTTAATCTAAGAGAGGAACACAGTAATCTCTTCAGCATTTTTATTTGTCAGTATTTCTCCTGTCTGAATAGACACGTCTTCATTTGCTGTGCATCTGTGAGACCAACAGCATATTTCAGAGCTTCCTCCTGCCCTTTCTGTGGCTGTTTTCAGGAGCTCAGCAGTCGTAGCTGAGAGACAACCAGGCCCCCTTTGTTATCCACCAGCACAGATGCCCTGAGACATCCTCAGCTAGTCCTATCAACTTGCTTTTGATGTGACACAGTGGGTGATGATAATCCAGTCTCTTCACTCAGGCAGGCACTTTAGCCCCAGATCACCCTTGTTCATAAGGGAGAGGATGCACAGTCCCAGCACTTTGCCAGTCACTTCATAACCAGGGACCTGTTTTCCACCCCCTAGTTTCTTGCAACTGACCCCTGAGGGCAAAGCCTTTCAGATCAAATTCTCCGGGTTGTTTAGTGCTTAACCCCTCTTTAGAGGCTTGATTGCTCTTGATTTCAATAGATGCCAGCAAACTAATGTCCTTACCTGTATTCTCTGTGCCTCAGTTCCCACTCTGTAGAACAGGGAGACTCACAGGAGTGGCTTGAGGAGAAATGTGTTCCTTGCAGTGTTATCTGGAGAGATGACAAGGTAGTATCGTCTGAAGAAAGGCTGCACCAATGTAGCAACTGTGCTAGTGCGTGCCAACACTGTTTTATTGTAAGACACACAGTCCAGGGGCCCTCTATTTTGTACTCTTTCATGTGAGTCAATTAATTAATTTAAATCCTATAGGCCTTGCTTTGTTTGTTTTTCCCAACCCTCACTTTAACCAAACTTTTTGGACTAGGCCTGTTTCATTGGGAAACAAGTTTTGATGATGCTCTTTGCTTGCAGAGAGCCTGAAGTGTTAATGAAATTGATAAAACATTGAGACCTAACTCAGCTTCATTTCCTATCTTTGAAGCATCACCCTTGGCTCTACCATTCATGGAGTTCACTGTGCACACTTGGAGAAGAGCAGTTGGGAGTGTCTTTTGATCTACAAACCATATTTGTTTTTCTTCCCAGGGTGGAAAAGAGTTGATCTACAAGAAATATGACAAAATGCCCTTATGGTTTTCATTAAGCTTCCTACTTTTAGCAGCCTTTGAACCTGGACCAGCCCCCCAGGCAGCTCACTCTATGACAGTAAACCTCACCCTGTGATAGAGGAATGATCAGCTTTGCTTAGTTCCTTGTTCACTGGCACAGTTGGTTCAGCTTTCCACGACCTCAGTTCTTTGCGTCCAATCTCTCAGCTGTGGAACCCAATTTGTGACAATGGGATCAGGTTCCCTGTGTTCATTACCTTCAAGGTTAGTACCATGGTTGTGTCCATCTCTTCCCTAACAGTACTTACATAATGCAGGTCATTTCCCATAAAGTCCCACAAAAAAACCCTGATTGCCTGGGAGCTGTTGTGAAAATATCATCCAACAAGCACCGAAGCAGCAAAATATATTATCCAGTCAATAGAAGCCTTTTTAAAATGCATTATGGTGCTGGACAAGTGACTAATTAGGCAAGAGTCATACTGTCTGTTTTCCAAAACCATGTTTTTTTGTCTGTGTGTTATTGAAGGGACAGCTTCACGAGAGTTTCTTTAGGGTAGGTGCAGGAAATGTTATAGGGAGTAAATTCTATGACAGAATTAGCAAATGTATTAAGTACAGTGCCAATCTGGTATAGCAGAAATGACTAAATACCCATCAGGGCCTGTCACTCGTCAAGAAGTGAAATCTTAGACCCATTTAAGTCAATGACAAATGTTCACAGAATCTGGCTGCAAGTTAATAAATGTTTGGAGCCTGTATAACTCAAACTCTGATATTTGTCAGATTAATTATTTGATTGATCTTATTGTCTGTCAAATAATTTCTTTGTGGAGTTAGAATGCTTTGTGTTTTATTATCTATAATTTTGATTAAGAAAACATCATACAAGAACAGAGATACATCATTGCAAGTTTTATGTCAGGTCATAGACAGTTATTTTACACAATATGAAATTATACAACTAAATACGGGATTATAAAATATTCCAAAAAAGACACATGTGAGGTTTCATCTTCTGTCTCCTTTGGATTATTTCCTGGTTTAGGGATGCTTTAGTACTCAACCTGACCTTTCTTTTATCCTATTCTTCTCATTAGGCTACCTACACATAAAATGGAAGAAAATAACTCTACATGTACACCAATTCCTTTAACTTACCCTTGCCTTTAATACAAAACAGAGGATTTCAAGACTATATACATCAGGTGTTTTCAGCAAAGTAGCAGCAGCAAATCATAGACATTTGTCATTCCTTGGAGCTGTCTGACAGTTCTGACAATTCATTAGGCTGGGCTGAAAAGAGGTTTAGAAAGCAAAGGAAGGATCACAGGTAGTGGAGTTACTTTTGCATGATCCAGTAATAGCTGATTTGTATCGTTTTTGGTGATGGATACACTGTTCAGATTAAACTCAGCTGAATTTTTCCCCTTTATTCATTCATTTCTTTTTTCTTTCCTTTTCTTTTCCCTCCAACAGGAGCTTCTGGGCACATTATTCTAGATTTAGACCTCAATTTATCCCAAGAAGTAGATGCCAAAGAAATTCTTCCTGGTAACTACTGATATTTGTGACTTAGCAGAGCTAAGAAGATGTGAAGTGAGTTTTGCTATTCAGTTTCTACCTAGTGAGGCTTTTCTTTTTCATCTTGTTTGAGTTACATTCTTTTCTGTGGCTATACCATGACATGTGCCATTCTTCAAAGTCACAGTCATTCCCACTGGAATGTATGCAAACCAAACCTATGACTTTGCTTAGCGGTAAGTGCCTCCATTATCCCGCTCCTTCCACTTACTGATTTGCTTTTGAGACTTGTACACAAGCAATTTTTTGACTTGCAGGCAAATCCTTTGCAATAACGCTGAGTCTGCAGAATAGACCACCTTGAAAACATTTGATCTTCTGTTGGAAAACATTTTCCTTTTCCAGGTTGGCGGATTCTCTCAAATCATGCAACGATGTAAAATACCTGAGTCGGATTGTGAGTTGACGGGGCAATGCAGTCCAGCCAGAGAGTATCCTTGGGGTCAGACAGAGGATGGTCTCAGGCATCAGCAATATCACAGAGTCCTCTTAGTCCTGCTGAGGATGAATAGCTTTCCATCTTCATTCTGTCTATTTTATAGCTGCCACAGAAGAAGCAGTCTTAGATTGATCCTGACCCAGCAGTATTACATGTAGGTCCTACAAGAACAATATTTGCTCTTGATGACTGCTGGAACATCCTCATTTAAAGAACTATAAAATATCCCTAAAAGAAAGCCTTGTACATGGGGTTTTTCTGTTTTATTTTTTACAGATGAGGTTTCCCAGGCCCACAAAACCATCAGTAAGTTCCAAATGCTTCATAATTTGTACCTTTTTTCTTCTCTAGGGTTCAAAGTGCTGACAGCACCACCTCACCATCCATCTCGGACACAGCTCCTTCTTCAAGTCGAGTTGCCTACTTGTCTCAGCCCACGGCTTTGCAGCTCTTAGCTGCTAAATATTCAAAGAGAGATGAACCACACTTTTTAGCTAGACAGTCACAGAACTACCTCCAAATTACACTGTCATTCTGCTTCTTCCAGCATGTCTTTATGGGCCTAAAGTTAGCCTGTTCTTTATGGAAATACAGGTATTTCTGGGTTTGCGATCCTACGTGCAGGACTAGGCGGTATAAAGCAATTGATGACACTTGTGGATGCTGTCGTATGCATCGTGTTGTCTGATGTGCCTCCATATCTGCTTGTAGGTTGTGTGATTTCTGCAGTTGGTTGCGAGCAGCAGGCTGCACTTGCTAGTTTATTACTATAGAGTTGCACATGTGGGTTGAGTTGTCGGCATTAATTATTTTTAATAGCGAGTCAGACACTGAATTACAGGACCCTACCCATGGACATAAGAGCAAACAAAGAAACAAACGGCCTTCCTCTCCCTACCCTGACATAAGTCATATTTTGTCTCCTACGACCTCAACCGGCCCTTTAAATTTCGTATCAAACATTAGAAAGAAAGAGGTCAAAGTAAGAGCCCTGTTGGAAAAAAACCCACAGCCAACCCAGATATGAACTATGGGAACTTGTCATCTTATCATCCTAATTGAAGTCATTCTGCAATGTATGACAGTCCATCATATATTCTGCCAGTCACTGTGTCATACATGATGTGTAACAAGAGAGCTCATAAACCCAGAGGGGAAGCCCCTTCTTTTTTATTACTTTATTTGATCATTTTCATAAAAATTCCCCTCTGCTCAATACAGAGGGAAGTGTTTATTAGCCCCATTAAAGCTTTGTCCATTCATTTGACACTGTGATTTACACAGCTTTACCCACAAAAGAATTCCATTATTTCCAGTCTGGAGAGGTGTCTTTTTTTTATTGTGTGAAGGAAAATAAGTATTTAATTCCACAGGTGAAGGCAAAGAAAGAGGAGGTTGTTGTCAGAGGCTTGGAAGTAAACAAAAGGATGCTTTAGGTATAATTGACTCAGAGAAAGAAAACATTCCCAGTAAATATAGAAAAATAAATAAATAAAGATGCTCTTCCCAAGGAGTGGGAATTGAACTTTTTTTTTTCCCTCCCTTCATTAAAACCAGCAGAATTTGGCAAAATTTCCCTCTGTGTTCTCCTCATGAATGTTTCTAGAAAATATCAGCTTTCATACGCAAATATTCTTGAAGTGAAATTGGTGGCTTCCTTTGAACACAGCTAGTGCCTCAAATCCCATCTGCTTTTCCTACAACACGCCCACTCATTATCTAGCTTATTTGGCTTTATTTTATTTTTTTTTAAATGAACACAAATTAAGCTATTTAATCAAATATGTACATGATTACATGGCATTTTTGCATAAGAGTTGTACACCCACGGAAATCATTAATCACAGATAACAACACTATGTTAAAATTAGACATTTTGCTTTCTTTTTGTGTGTGTGTGTGTGCTTTTTAACATAATATCCTGTGTAGCTCTAATTTCACCTCTACTCTCATTTGAATAAAGCAGGATTGTTTTACATCGAATTATTCATTTGTCTGTAGCTCTGATAATTGGTATTTATGTTTAGGCTTGATCTCAGAGGAATGAAAATACAAGGCTTGGAGATAAAAGTGGAATGGATTTGGTCTCTTTTTTTATTATTAGTTTTCTCCCTTTTGCGAGCACCAAATGTCACCATGAATGTCCATTGGCAAACTGGATAAGAGTGTCACAGTGCAGGACAACCTAGAAGATGACAGGTATTTCCAGGCATAGCAATGATGAGATCAAATTCCCCTCAACCTGCCTTGTTTGCTGATCTTTTAATCAGATTCAACTTCACTGCGGCTCCAACACAAGGTTCCCTGACAATGTATGACAGCATGTGACAGAAAAATATTTTGATTTTCCTTTTTTTTTTTTGCCATTTGATGCTGTTTCAGATAAATCTGAAGCCTCGGCAGCGTCTGAGAAACCTACCAAACTATTTGAGTGGAAGTTTTAAAGTGTGCATAATTGAACTGGAGGATTTAGGGTTTGGGTTCATATGTTTGCAGTGGAATCCAAACAGGAAAGCTGGGAAGTGATCTAAACCCTTTGAGGTTGACATGCCATGAAAGATCATCAATGGCCAAAGAGGACAATACTAAAATCAGCCAACCTAGTTCAAACAGAACCACTGCGTGAAGTAAAAGCCCACAGAGCAACACCCAGGGTTGTTTGTGATCCCACAGGGATACATATTTCATCCCCTGTCTTCGTCTCTCCAAATTTCCTCTGAACTGCTCCTGAGCTGCATTCTCGAAAAAGAAAACCACCAGCAACTATTGAATGTATCTTATCAACCTTTTCTCTACAATCTGCTTCATATTCTTCTCACACCCATGTTCTCACAGTGTCTTGGGGGAATGTTTGGATCAAAGATAAGAGAGAACAGGAAAGGAATGAAGCAAGAAACAAACAACAAAACCAAACCAAACCACCACCCCCCAAACTTTTTTGACTAAACTCCTCTGTGAATCGTGTGCATGATTACAGCAAGGTTAAAGCTGCCTCCTTCTTCGCCAGTGCTTAATTCCTGTTTTTAAAATCAGGCTGCCTTTGATCTTGAGGATTGAAATGATCTGGAAATGAAACAGCCATTGCTTTACAGAAAATCTGGAGAGGGTCCCAGACATGGCTTTTACCTGGAAAGCTTCCAAAACAGGATGAAATCTTTCTAGTTTCAGAACAAATTGCAAGATTTTTTTCTTTATGTCTAGTCCAACTGTGGAAGTCTAGCCCCAATGTCTGCTAGTTCCTAAAACGCAGATGTAATAATCTCTAAGGTGAACTGAGAGCATTATTCCCCCATCTTCTTCCCTCTGCCTCTCCTCCAAGTATCAAGGGCTGGGAGAATTTCATGAAAGGAAACTCTTAGAGGTCTAGGCAAACTTAAAGAGAGGAGATGGTTTGGTATAACCCAGGCTAGATCCAGCCAGGTGAGGGCTACAGAGGACAGAGGACCAGGAGCATCTGTAACATCTGGATCCTGTTGCAGGCGCAGAAATATCTGCCTGGCTTCACATGGCCCAGTCCCAAAGCCAAAAGGGCTGAGAAATGTGGTTAAAGAGACACTGAAGCAGGCTTTGCCCTAGCAAATAAGTCTCCCTGAGAAAGCAAGCACATCAATATTTCTTTGAGTGTGTTTCTTTCGGTTAATATATTTCCATATGTTGCATGAATATTTCTTTTATTGAGGCTTGTAACTCCATCTGGTACTTGTATTGGTAGGGCTTGAGCTGGCAGATAACAGCTCTGTGCTGTTACACAGGGACCCAGACTGCCCTTACAAGGACGGATAGGTGGTTGGATAGAGACAGCTTCTCCTCAGCTATCTTTTTAATTAGATGAACTTCTCAAATCAACCAAGTCGAGGAGGTTACTTACTGTCAACGAGCTCTCACTATGCCATTTTTTTATGTTACGAAATGAGTATGGGCTTTGTATCAGACACATAGCAGGCCACAATAAAGAAACCTCTCTTTCTTTCATGTGGATAGCCAGTCGCTGCACAGTACAGCCCTGACCTAGGACGTGTAAAGGGTGCCTGGGCATCAATACCAAGCAGAAAATGTGCTGAAATATCATAGTTTGCCAAGACAATAAGAATCACTTTCCCTTGCATGTGTTATTAAGGAACTGAGGAATAATTATCTGCTTTAATACAGGCTTTTTCCTTCTGCATGATTAGCTTCACTGATATCAACAGAGAGTGTGATGACTCTGAAATGACAGCTCCTGGTAGCACGTTCTGGGATTAGCACAAACAGGTTGTCACTTTACCCCAGTCAGGAACAGTCAGTCACTTTGTGCTGAGTGCTGGACAGAAGAGCCGGGTTCCGCAGCAGACATCTGACAGCCGAAGTGTGCAGCAGGTCCAGCCTCCTGCCAGGTGGCTCTCAGGTTGGGTGTGCAGGGTGAGCTGTTTCCACACAGGAGACTTGATTTTATGATGCAGCACTGTATGATTTTGGCTATGCAACTCCCAGGCTGAAAGCACTCACTCCTCTTCTTACTAAACTACAACCTGCGTTAGCATGGAGATCTCTGACCAGCCCCACTGCAAGGCTCAGGGCTCTGTCTCTCCTGATTTCACGGCTCTTTACAGTGCACAACGCATTGAGCTGAGTCTAAAATATTATGTCCTTTAAAATCCCTGGCTCTAATGTTAGCCCTATCTCTGAGTATTCAATGCACAAAGTGACTGAGCATACACCAGCGCATGGAAAAAATGGAGAATAGGTAGGACCAGCACGCAAGAGAGTAAGTCAGAGCAATGGCATGAAACAACCAAACGATCCCTTCATTCTTACTAAAGTTGTAAAAAGCTTGTCATGGCTTCTGTGGAAATTAATCAATATATAGAAAACTGCATAGCAACGGTGGGGACAACAGCAACCTGCCTATACATTAAAGAAAGCTACTGTGAGTATGCAGAGCTATCTGGAGAAGCACTGGGGCAGACTAGCAGGGTTCAGTGGAGCCAGGACAGGGTCCATAGAAAGGAATCCTTCAGTAAAGTCCGTATTTTGTCACTGTCAAGACATGCAGAAGCTGTAAAACAAAGCAAACTGTGTGCACAGAAGCAAAATAGAAATTCAGCCCAGCATCACACGCCTTTAAAATTGTCATAATCACTTAAAAAAGATGATGAACTATCTGCCTATTTTTTTTAAGAAAAAGAAGAGGTGAAAAGACTAATTCCCAAAATCCGTGAAATATACAGTGATGAGTTATTGAGGATTGGGAGGGGCTGGGTTTGTAATTCTGTAGGCATCTCAGTCCTCCAGTGAAATGATGTATGGGGCACTCGTCTGGTAGGGGCTGATGGGATGTAAATGAAACTAATTAAGGAAATGTCAAACATAATTAATAAAACAGGTTTAAGTTGCAAAAGCACTGTCAGCTGAATGAATGGGGAAGAACGCCGCGTTCCCATTGTTTTGGGGCTTGCTTGCTTATTTATATATTTATTTACACATTCCTTGCTCATCCCCCTTTGCCCTCCTACCAGTTTTTTTTCAGTTGCACCATTCAATTAGATCTCAGAAAGCTCTTGGTAGCCTCTTGCATTTCCACCTTGCCCCCCTTTCTGAGCTGGGGTCCCATAGAATAGGTGAAATACAAATTTGCCCTGTCGGTTTGCAGCCTGGGAAGAGGAAGGGAAAAAAAATTAATTGCTAACTCCTCGTCTTCCCCAAGTACTACAGGACATTAACATAACCAATTTTCTTGAACTCCTCACTGGCTGCTTAATAGAGCATCTGACCAGCTGATAAGACCTGAGTGCTGCTGCCTATGATACCTTGTTATTAGCATTTTCATAATATTCAAATATTACAGCCCCATGATTCACTGGCCTCCATTCATTATTGATAAGTACAGAAAAATAAATAAAAAGGGTTTATAAATAGCAAAGGGGGGTGAGCGACCTATAATTATGGCAAGCAAATTAGGGTGCATGGTAGAGTCAGTTACATTTGCCTAGGAGTAATGATGCTCAAGAACTTTTTCTCCCCAGGGACCAGAAAAATAATGGATTCCCTGGCAGCTGCAGATGGGCTTGGAAAGGCTGTCACCCAGGACACTGTTTATATAAGTTAGGCAGAGCATATGGCTCTGCTTCCTGCCTGTAGCCACCTCGAGATATTGCAGTTTCAATGAAAAGAAATAAATACGTAAATAAAAATAGACCCTTGCTGGAAGGTGGCGGTGAAGGGATGTGAGGAGGAGAAAGGTGGAGGGGAGGAAAGAAAGCAAACTTCTGAAGTGAGTCCGCTCAGAAGTTTCTGCTGAGAGCAATCCCAGCAGCTCAGGGATCAAGCAGGGGTGATATCCTTAAAATCAGAGGCTGTTTAGCGTCATCACTGAAGAAAGATGTTATGTGATCTCTGCTAAAGCAAAATCTTTTCCATGTTGCAGTCCAAGATATTTGTACTTACACAGCAAAGCTTGGTGCCTGGGATTATAAAAATCACGGTCCCAGCTAAAAGTAGGAGCTACTACAAATAACCACTGGATACTTTATAATTTAGTCCCTGTGGTTTTATTTCCATTAATCCAAACAAGGGCCTTTTTTCTTTACTAATGAAACTGGAATGAAACACAAAAGGGAGGCTGACCTGTTAGCAGGTGACTGTTT
This sequence comes from Nestor notabilis, assembly GCF_000696875.1. Classification (NCBI taxonomy): domain Eukaryota; kingdom Metazoa; phylum Chordata; class Aves; order Psittaciformes; family Psittacidae; genus Nestor; species Nestor notabilis. Next base: position 216,916 of record NW_009943201.1, read on the forward strand.
CTTCTAAGTTATTCATTAAAAACACCCTAAAGCTCTGGTGCTGAAGGAGGCTGTTCCTACTTTTGTATAAATTAAACATAAGTGAGTTGGTTGTAAGGGAAAAAAAAAACCAAGTTATTTTTCCTACCTCCAAATCATTGTACAGCGTGAATGTGGAAGAAACTGAACGCTTGCAGACATTTGCAGAGGACTGGGGACTAACCTTTACATACCAGCTGCCCCAGTAATTTTCAATTCCAAGTATTTCTGCATGTCCGAATCTGCTGTGGGCATGAATATTACCGATACTTCAGAGCCAATGTACTTCAGATAACAGAGGAATGGACCTTGTTTTGGCCCTTCTTGTTAATGTTAGAAAAGGCTTAGAAATAGAAGGGAAGACCTTTGGCAGAAAAAAATGCAGTTTGGATGTTTTCTCCTTTTAATCTTTTTCCTTATCAAATTTAATTAGATTATTAGTGAAACTGTTCTGGCATTACGTTTTTGATTTGCATCATGCAATCCTTCTATTTGGAACTTTGACGAATGTACCACTGGCATTTCTTGAGATAACACTATCTGAAAACACCAACCTGCCTGCAAACTTCAATTTTTCTAGTGTTATTTTCAGATTTTCCCAGCATCGTTATGATCCAGCATTATTAGCAAGCATCCACTCTGGACCTCATTCCTGTCTGAATATACAGTTCTTGAGAACATTGCTGCATCTTAGCAAAAAATGAAGAGAGGGCATTTGCCAGAGCAGTCTTCTCATCAGCCACCCTCAACAGGCAGTCCCTGGAGTTTTGTCCGTTTTTATGTATGCAACAAAAAGTCCAAAATTAACCATATTGCTCTGAACTCTGGTGAAGTTTACAAAGTAGACACAAGCTCTGCAGTGAACCCTACTTCTGCAGCGAAGTTTCTCTCCAGAACATCCCCAGTCTTGTGGATGCTCAGGCCTGTGACTGAGCTGTCCATGTTCAACACATGTATCTATCTTACAGAAGGATCCTTAGGCATCCTGTGGGCTCATGTCTGCCTTAAACCTCACGTTAACATCATTGAGGAGAAACATAAATTTAAACTGGCACAGACTTGTTTGTCTCTTCCTTTGTGTTTAAAAACAGATGGTTGCTTTTGTTGTGCCGCCGCATTTCAGCCAATGCAAGCAGCAAAGTACTTAACTGGAATATATAACCCTTCTCTTCTCCAAACGTTCACAGTTTTTTACAGGTGAAATATCATTCTTAAGAACATATACAGTGTTCTCATGCATCTTGATCTAATCCATTAGTTCTTATAATTTATGGTTAACTGCTTGGATGTAGGAGCCATGACAGCTTTGAGTAAAGCATTTAAGCAGACATCTGCTTTGTATAAATTATAAGAACCTTGGTCACACAAGTTTTTGGAGAGAGGCAAAGGTCTTTTATCAGCATCTGTAGCTTTTGGGATAGTGATTTGTTTTTACTGTAGGAGGCTTTGGATCTTGGAAACAGTAAAACTACCTGCAGACTTGTTATATACGTTTGTATTTGGTATTGTGTTAATGGCTCCAAGACAGGAGGACTGTGATTGACATGGGGATTGGGAGCTGGAAAACTCTTTGTTAGTCTCAAATCAGGTCACTGGAGGCTGAAGCCCTGGTTAAATATAACTGACTGCTGTAGTATTTCATATGTAGTCATTTAGGCTTATTTCTGTAAATACTTAAATAAATTTGAATCAGATATTTCATGCCATCAGAAATGGCATGGTGTCATAATAAAAGTGGTCAGAACAGCAACATCAGGGAAATGATACCTTGTGCAGACTGAGCAAGAAAGATGCATTTTAACACAAAAGACATTACCTTGGAAGATGGTTTCTCATACGCAAAGAAGGATGTTTCACATTCTTGATCAGTGCCTCTCAAAAAGAAAACCTTATAACCAGGCAAGGTTGAAAAAGCAACGTTAGTTTGAGTATTTGACTGTCCCAAAGGTCTTTCTCTTCTCTTTTGATCACCCCTTCTAGCTTTTGACTGGCTATGACACATCCAAAAGGACAGCAGGACTTTTGTTGGTGATACACAGTTGACCAAAGGTCTGATGTGCATATGCTCTTGTTACCTTCTCTCTTGTGCTACTTAAATTAATTTGGCTCACTCATGAAGCTTTATACACTGCACATCTCCCTAACTAAAACCAAAGAAGTCTGACAGAGCAAACTAATTGAAACACAGTACTCTGTGTCTCACTTTGGCACCATCGTTCTGTGCCAGCGCCGCACGGTTCAAAGTTAATAGAGTGCCGTGTCGGGGATGCTCTCACCAAGGTGAAATGCAGCACAATGGTGGACAAGCTGTGGTGAGTGGGTTTCCTCTTTAAGAGTAGCTTGGAGACATGACTTCACTCTCCTTAGTACCTCCGGCTGCACAAAGGCATAGCTGTGAAGGTGATGGGATCATATCAAATCTACCCGAGTGCAGAGCTTTGGTTTATTTTTTTTTTTGTATCAATGGCTGGTCTCAGCTCTAATTAACCTACTCCCCTATCAGTCCATTCCCTCCCCACATGCCGTCTTTTCCCCTTCCTCTCTGTGATCTCCATTTCACTGCAGAGATGGCCTGGCAAAGAGACATTATTCTATTTAGAAGCTGAGCACCTCACTAGGGGTGACAGGCCTGTTTTTAGGTCATTTATCTAATTGCTCTTTGCAGATAAGAATTAATTAGCCCGATTATTTTTCTTAGTTTTTGGATGGGTTCCCCACCTGGAGAGAAGAAATTCCTCCATGTCAGTGATTAATTGCTGAGCCAGAAGCTTTCTGCCTTGCATTTCTAATAAATGCCGACTGGTTCTTTAGATCGCATTAGGAACCAGGCAGATTGCGGTTAAAACGCACAGGATAATAAAGTATTTGTACAAACAAGATCACTGCCATTAGATTTTGATTAAATATTTTAATTTATCTGGAGGTTGAGGGACTGTGGGAATCTAAAGGTTTAAGGTCTCCTATTCCCAGCACTTTCTGCTGAGAGCCACCCCATAGCCCTTTGATCTGAAACAGATGAACCTCATGGCAATGCCTCAGTTCAGGATTTGGCACAGCTGTTTTTTCTCATACTGGTCTGAGTGCTCAGAGGGTCGTGACTGTGCAGCCAGATCAGCTCAGTGAAAACATTTTGTGAACTACAGTGGAGCAGGCTGAGCTGAAGGAGGAAAGGTTATGATTTGTGTGTGAAAGTATGGCAGGTTTATATCCAATTGATTTTAATGCAGTAGAAGTATCCTTTTCCCTTTCTCTTCTCTTCTTTTCTCTTCTTTCTTCTTTTCTTTTCTTTTCTTTTCTTTTCTTTCCTTTTCTTTCCTTTTCTTTTCTTTTCTTTTCTTTTCTTTTCTTTTCTTTTCTTTTCTTTTCCTCTTTGCCTTAATTTCCCTTCCCTTTTTATTTTCTTCACATTTCCCTTTGTTTCCTTTTCTTCTGAGCATTCATCTCAAAGTAAAAGGTGTTTTACTGCAGGACCTACTAAAGAAAAGCACAGTGGTCTCAATTCACAAGCTGGTCAGCCTAGGACAGGCCTCCTTTCCAGGACTATGCAGCAAGTCAGACAGTATGATCTCTTGTGCCCTTAAAACCTGATTTTTGCCCTAGAAAGTTCATGGAAGAAAATTGGAGTCTTGCCATTTATTTCACTGTGCTTGTGAACTGCTTGAGGCCCCTGATGTCCCAACAGGAGAAATTAATTGCTGGTGTTAGAGCTGATCACAAAAGACATTGGAGCTGCCTACTTTACAGTGATCACTACAACCTGTGAGAGAGAAGGCTGAAAAGGCAGAGGAATGAGATCGTGTGTCATCCCCTGGTCTGACTCCCTCTGCCCCACAGCTGAGAGGTGTTAAGAGGGCAGTTTCGGGGCATCTGGCACTGAATGCCTTTGCTGTGTCTGTTCTCTAGAAGAAAATAAATCTTCCTCATCCTGAAACACACAATCTTTAGATTGGAGAGAAGTAAATTAGGGTCCCTCTGTTAACTTTCCCTGTTAGTGGGCAGAGTTATTTTACCGAGGGGTTTGTTTGTTTGTTTTTTTAGTGGAAAGAGAAAAAAAAAAGGAGAAAAGATGAAAACATGACAATTTTTCTCCTGGCAAGTGGGCTGGAGACAGAAGAGGAGAACCGATATTTCTCTGATGTATAGGAACAATATTGCATTGTGAAAAGTAACTTTCCATGGAGCTTTGATTCTTACTCAACCACAGTATTTTGAGAATACCATTCCCAACTGTGATTTAGAGACAGAAAAATCTAGTGCTACACTGATGGTTAGTCAAAAATCAATGCTTAAAAATTGCTCCTGCCTTCAACTTTGAGCTATGAGGTATTATTTTGGCTTTGAGTATCTAGTAAAGCTCATGTGTATCAGATATAGCTGATATTTCTCACTAGCTACAAAATGATCAAAATTCTTTCACCTTTTCTTTTGTTAAATTGAGATTTCATTCTGGTCACCATTGCTGCTAAACCAGAATACACACCCAAGACAGAGCACCTAATTGTTTTCTTTACCCGATCCCCGAGTGGCCTCAGATACTTGGATTCAATGGGAGTGGAGCTGCTAAATACTGTGTTTGGTATTAGCTATTGAACCCTGTTTTAACTAATATATTACATAATAATTTGGGAATAAAAACAACATCTCACCATGTTACCAGGAAGTTACACTACAAACCATTTTTCAGAGGTGGAAATGGAACCCCTCTGAATCTGAGTGTTTTCCTTAATGCCACAAAATGTGTCATTGGAAAAACTTCACACAAAACCTTAGCAATGTCTGCTCTTGTTTTAAGCCCACACCAAACCATTTAATTTAAGTAAGATTTACCTCCCCCACCTTCAGTGTCATTTCTGGCACTGTACATGAGGAAATTTAACAATATCGAGTGGCCTGAGTTATGATAATGAAAGATGGTTGCTAAGAAAAACCATGATGATAGCCAAGAAATTAATATTACAGAGATGAAAATCTTCTTATAGACCCAAAATAATAGATGTTCTCTATCAATATATGACTAATCAGCACTCAAGGATTTATCTTTCAAATTACAGAACATGGTGGAGACATTTAATGCAATATGGTCTCCCTTCAGAGAGATACAGTATGTGACTAAATATCTCCAGTGAGTAATATTCACACTTACTCAAGTACTGTAAATATATCCCTGATAAATCTGGAGAGCGAATTCTTGTAAATTCTTGTTTAACACTGCAAGGAAGCTTAATAACTTTCCAATCTATCAACATGTTTTAATTTCCTACTGTGCAGTTTCTAAGTGAAACAGCATTTAACAGAAGAGATTGAACACTAACGGAGAAGGGACTACCGTCTACTAGAAAAGCTTGGTATCAAACGTCCACTGAATTGTATAGGTTTGGGCAGGACATTTTCCATTGTGGATGTTTCACTGCCACTGTGCCTAACTATGCATGCAATTTTTCATGTAAAATTAAGTGCATATGCAGACCTAAAAAAGAGAAAATCCTTTCTACTAAGAAGTGGAAATGGCTAAGAACCTGATAGATGGTTGCAGCCAGGTGGGTGCATCAGGATGTGACATTATGTGCAATTACACATGTTTTCTAGGGTACAGAATGCAGGCTGAATGGCATACTTATTTTTGAGTGGGATTTCATAATAACCTACATGTATTTTACAGGGCTTGGAAGGGTACAGATTAGCTTGTTAGTAAATCAGGTTTATGTGGCCTTTCAAGCCCCTAGTCTTTTTTATTCTTTTTATAAGCATGTGTCTGGGGTCCCTGACAAGTGTATATCTACTCAACAAATTAAAGCCAACAAACTCATTGACATATATAGTATCAGGTTGGTTTTGAGCTGCCCAGTAGTTTTCAGATATTGCCCCAAGAAGAAAGTTCAGAGATATTCAGAGCTGTGATGGATAGATGTCTGAATCATAGCTGCTACATTTGGGTGTTATATGAATCAACCTTTACCGATAGAACTGAAAATACATCAACTTTTTTTTTTCCATGGGTGTTAATTATCTTTGGTTGTCTACAGTTTTTCTCTAAGCATTGGGACATTTTCTAGAGATTGAATTTAAGGAAGAGAGGTAGTGTGGTCCTTTACATGAGCAAATGCAGCAATGGCTTTATACTGCTATATAAAGTGTGCAAGGGTTTTTGAAAACATAAATTATTCAGTTATGATGATGATGATGATACCGCGTTTGTAAGTGTTTCCAGTCCCAGAATGGACACAAACTACTTACTCTGAATAGCAAACACCAAAGAAAACAACTGAGCTGAGAATTAATGACTCACTATTTCGTTTTTTTTTCAGCTCTAGGGGTCTCTGCAAAAGAAACATCTTCCTACAAGCGATAATATGAAATCTTCCTGTTCCTCCTACTTGTCTTTTTCCTCCATGGGGTCTTTAAACTTACTTCAAGTATTTGAAAAACTTCCTACGTTTTTCCTATATTCTTCCAAATCAAGTTTCCACAGTTTAATCATTTTAATCTCCTGCTACCTGACAGGACTTTCCCGTCTTCTCTGCAAAATTGATAATATCTGATTTTTCTTCCTTGTTTTATTTTCTTTCCCTGCACAAAAATACTACATGGGGAAATAAACAGAAAACCAAGTACTCAAAACATTACAGGACACCTGCAATAGGCCAAGGAATGAAATCATTATTTCCTGACCACTTCAAGTCACCACTTGCCTACCACAGTGCAGAGACATCTGGAGTACAGAGAGCAACCTCCTTTTTGCCTGTTATTCATGTAATTAACAACATTACAACAATTCAAAATAGTCTTTTAAATGTGAACGTTGTCAATATTAGTGCTTCCATTTGAATAATACATTCCTACACATCTCTTGTTATGATTCACAACTGTCTGGTGCAATCAAGACCCTGGTAACACTCTCAAAAGTTCTTGAGACTAGTATTTATTTCCATCATTTCAGGACACTCTTTGTAAAGATTAATATCTTCTAATACCTCTTGCCTGGGTGCAAGGGGTGACCCTGATTTTTGCAAAATCTCATTTTGCAAAACACATGCTGAGTACATTAAGGAACCTGATGAGATACAGCACTTGCAAGAGAAACTTCAAACACTATTTTTCCACCATAAAGTGGAAAACTCTAAACGATATTGTTGATTAGATACAGCATATTGGTAAAGGTCTTGCTAGCTATCCTGAGTGTGTCTGCTTGACTTCTAAATTCACAGCACTAAAATGTTTTCATTCCCTTTCCCTTCACTCCCCACTTAATCCTTAAGCATTTTCACCTTAATCCAGAAGTTTTCAAATGCCCTGACAAACCAGCTAAATGTAAAGAAATAGCTGCTTCTCTTAGCTTTTTTTCCTGTCAATCATTTTAAACCGAGCGGAATGTGTGATGAGGATGACTCAGTTTGTAGAAAAGCAGCAACTTAGCAGTTGGCTAATGTTTTGCGAGCTGCTCGGCTTAAACAGATGGAATACTTGTATTTCATATCTCAGCCCCATCCCTGATTATGGTTTTTTAGTAGTCCCGGGTACTAACTACCTCAGCATGGGAAGAGATTGGTGGCAGTCTGGTGTTCACAGCTTACTTGTGATTCTGAAAGGTTTTCTTATTATACTCAATAGTTCTGTCAGACAGGTGTTGGAGAGATGCAGTTGTGCTTTGGGGAATAGCAGGTAAATTTATGCATCTTTAAAGAACTGGCAGATTTAGCTGCCTACATATGATTTAAGGGCCTGATCCCAAACCCATTAAACTTAATGGGAGTTTTTCATTGACTTAGTTGGCTTTGGATTAGCTCCTAAGTGAATTTCCAGTAGAAGGTAAAAACTCAGCCAGCAAAGCTGTCGATTTCTTGGCACACTCATCTCCTTTTAGTGAGCAGTGGCATAGCCAAACCTTACAGAGCTGCCCAGTGGAATTATTCTGACAAACACAACCTTTACCTGCAGATACTTCTGCTCCTCACCTGGAATCCCCAGAATATTTGATAAAAGCTTGAAGGGACAAATAAATATTTTACAGGATTTTCCACATAGAAATTTTGTTAAAAATGGAAAAGAAATGTAGGCTTTATTGAAATCAATTAGCCTCTGTTGCCTTAAATTAGAGAGTTGCTGCACCATGTTGGACTTAAGGGCCATGTAACCCAACATGTGCTATGGATTTGTCTAGAGCAGGTATCTCGGGAACAATACAAGGATATTCTTCTAAAATACTTTGCTGTTTTTCAGGACCTGTGGCTCAGAAACTCCCTGAACAAGATCTCTATGCATTGAATAGACCTCAATGTGTTTTTCTTCCATGAATTTCTCCATAGATTGTTTTTTGAAGCTATTCAACCACCCTTAAATATTGTTGCAAGAAATTTTACAAATTGCTTTTGTGCTAGAGGTCTTGTTTGTTTTGAATATACCCCTTGCTAGTTTCGTCTGATGACTTTTAAGTCTTACATTACTAGAGACAGTGAACACTCATTATCTATTAGCCATTACCAGGCCAGCCAGAATGTTAAAGACCTATATCTGACCTCCTCATTCCCCTCTTAGGTTGTTCTTTCTCAAGATAAAAAGTCTTGATCTATTTAGCTTAACTCAGAAACTATAATGTAACTTTCTCTAACCTCAAATAATTATGGACCTGCAATTAAATTCTGTGGTCAGCTTGGATTCAATCAATACATTAGGCTTACTGGACATGATGATATTTGCTCTGACTTTTCTTCTTTTAATACCAAAATTAGTCTGACTCAGCATCCCTCATGAGATATTGCAGGAGAAAATGGCAGGGGGCAATCTCTATTGTGAGCATTCCTGACATTGCATTAGTTAATAATGAGGGACATATTAGTATTCCTGAAGTTCCTATAGTCTCTATGCTTCATACAGAGCTGTAAAATAAAACAACCATAGCCATTAATATGCTAATGTTATATGCTATGACCATGTTGCTCTGTCTCTTGAGTATCTATCTCCACTGTCTTCCTATCTCTTTCCACATCACATTAACACTCCCTCGGTGAAATCCTGACCCTGTTGAAGTCAATGGCAAAACTCCCATTGACTTCACCATAGTCAGGATTACCTCCTCCGAGGAGTTTTATGGCTTTGCTCCTGACTGTTTTTCTGTTTTTACACCTTGGTGTATCCCCTACTTGCTCTCCCTTTTTTCCTGATAAATGCTCACCCTCATACTCTCATTTATTTTTGGTCTTGCATGTCTAATTCTGCCCCTTCTTGGTATTAGTCTGCCAGCATGGAAATGTCTTCCCCTACCCTGCCTGCTCGTTGATTCCCCCCTCCTGCTATCAGATTCTGCTTAAATTTTGTGCAACTAATCTCTCACTGCTAGCCACTGCTAGACATTCTTCTCTCCTTTCCCT